>NC_041367.1:18975463-19085463 GCF_900634415.1 Cottoperca gobio | reverse complement strand
GGAAAATAGAGTGATGGGGGAGGATGAGCTCAGACTAAGGAGGGTGTATTGATTCCTGCTTCATGATGGACTGAGAGGCCGCTTGTCACTCTGACAGCCTAAGACAAATGGAGCATCAGATAGGCAGCTTTGCGGCTGTGCTGACCAGCTGGAAAGAACTAAAAAACAACAACAACAACAACAAAAAACAGCCAAAAGGTTAAACCGGGGGAGGGGGATTCTAGAGCAGTGCACCTCATTAAATACTCAGCGTAAGCCCTGTGGATTTCATTGATTGCTGGTGTCCAGCAATGCCTGAGCTTTATCCCACATGGCCTCTCCTGAAAGAGGGAAAATGAGCATGAGCCTGAAGCAGGGATGATTGTTTTCGCATCTTGAGTCTATTTCTGACTAGAGATCTTAATGTGGGCTGGCCCGGGCAGCTAAAATTGGGTCATAGGGTGAAGTAGACATGAAAGGGCTGACACAAAGTGGAGTCATCCTCGCTGGGGGGCATCTCACTGCCTCCACTCGGGTATAGCACAGCACACAAAGCCACTGCATAACACCCCCCCCCCCCCCTTTTCTCCACCTCCCTCAGTTTAGCCTCATGCAGCAGCGTCAATGAGATTTTCATCTCACACTTGCACCTTGCTGCACACTGCGGATATTGAATCTGCAGCATAATGTCCAGAAACCTATAGGATCCACTTGCGTCCCAATAAACGCACACATTTGTTTTGCCCCTCTACTACAGCCTTAACCCAAATCTTCATTCCAACCAAAGATCAAGCCCTGACCCTTCTAATCCTCCTAAAGAAGTAAGAAAAGGCAAATGTCCTCACTTTGCATGTGTGTGTTGCAGTGGCAGGCCGTGCATTTCCCACCTAGGCCTTCAGTGATGTCCTACACAGTCTTATCTGAATTATTCCCCCTCTTAATACCATCATTATGACGCCATGGCTCTAGAAACTATACATTTAGACAGAAACGCAGTATAACCGGGCGTTGCATCATCTTAACATAGTTAAGTACAACAGAGTTATATTAATATTTCCGAAGCATTTATAATCAATAAATCCGCATTTCCCTATTTCTGTTCACCCTTTCATTGTGGAGCTCCGTTTCCCTGCGCACTTGTTCATTAAGCTGTAGATCCACTCGGGTGTCCCAAAGGTTTTCAAAAGCACCGTTGCTTGTAAGTGCCCAGCCATGCTTTGGTGTCTTGTTGCTGCCTTGGTTAGACAACTCAAGTTTCCAAACCCAGTATGGCTCCAAACACCAAATCGATCAGTTGTAAATAGCAGGCACTCCCAGCAGTACAATGTGCAGTGCCTCTCAGAGGCTGTGAGCCGGGGGTACCGCTGGTAGTTAGTGATTTGAAAGTGGCGGACAAACCCTGTGATAGTCTCGCTAGCATCAGGGTTGGCCTTTCTCTTCTCACGTCTAGCTTTTCTTGAAAAGTTCGTCTTGAAAATGGCGTTGTAATTATATCTGCGACCAAATCGATCTCTTCTCCTCCTTCAGCCATTGTGGGTTGAAAAAAAACAGCTTGTAGAAATCTACACAAATTAGTTTGTTCAAGTTCAGTTTGCTAGCTCTGCATAGCTCTGCCTCTCAATAGTGCGTATCCAATCAAAAGATGTGGACGTGCTGACGTTATCGTACGCCTGCTAGCTGGCCCCGGTGTCCCCAACTCGGAATCTGATTGGTTAACGCCACCGTTTTGTTTCCGTTCACTTTAAGCGACAGGCACCCGCACTGTTGATTCTGAAGGCCTCAGGGCAGATTTCGTGGACCCTGGCAACACATGATGTCTGAAATATGATTGGATAAAAGCTCTAACATAAAGGCCAGCCCTCCAAATCTCGATCTGGAAAGCTATGAAATGAAGAGAATAGACTATGGGGAATAATTTAATACATATTTGTGGAAAAAAATATTTCAAAATTACATTTATATTCTGATGATGTTCAGGCCAGCAGAGAAGGCCTTGCTGGCCCTGACGGCCCACCACTGGTGTGTTGTTCTTTCTACCCTTCTGGGGAACTCTGAGTAGTTGAATACAACACACACATACAGCAACAGGCTTTAGGACCCAGTGTTTCCGCCGTAATAAGGTAGTAGAACTGAGGAAAAGGCAACATGGAGAGAGGGGGAGAGGGAGAGGGAGTGAGAGAGGGAGTGAGAGAGAGAGAGAGAGAGAGAGAGAGAGAGAGAGAGAGAGAGAGAGAGAGAGAGAGAGAGAGCTGTAAAGCTGTAAAGTCAGAGAAAAGCTGAGAGTGGCAGAATAAAGTTGACACCGTGTAAAATGCAGTGCAACCGCAACAAGGATTAATGAGATAGCTTCTTCTGTGTGCGCGGAGGAGAGAGCGAGCCGAGCAGGATGCGAGAGAGGATGTCGTGCAGGGGGAAGGGGAGTCTTTGACAAAGCATGCACACCGCCGCCGCTGCTGCTGCCAGGCTGCACAGGTGTATCAGGTGCATCCGCATGCATTCACAGCCGCATCAGCACAGCTCCACGGAGGGATGCCTCTCTGTTGTTTGATTCTCTGTAACGTTCACATTCCCTCTCTCACACTAACAATAGACGCACACACGTAGGCTACACACCTACTGCACATGCCCACGCTAAACGCAGAGCAAACCAGTGGATCCGTGTGTAACAGCATTCAGCGCGTGGATGGTTAAAACTGGGACGCTGGATTCCCCCAGCTCTTCTCGGAGGACTCATCCCGAGGACAGGACAGCACGGAGCAGGACGGATCCGAGTGTCCAACGTAAAGGTGAGGAATTATTTAAAGGAACAGATTCGAAACCATAAACTGTGTTTTGACTGTTGTGTTTCCTTTGACATCATAACAGTGTTTTGCTTTAACGCTGCAGTCTCTTTATTCTCGTTTCTCTTATTGTTTCACCCCCCTTTGTGAAACAGCATTTGTACATCTGTATGATGAGTTATATATACAAATAAATAAATAAAACATATTAAATGTGAAAGCATAAACCTGCTAGTCTATCTGTAGAATAACAATGCAGCTTGTTTTACCAGTAAAAGGGTTATATTGATGGATAGACAACTACGACCATACGTTTACTTCTAACTTGCTCAAAATCAGATATTCAAGTTTGACTTTTATGTCAGCAGTAATCTCTCAGTGTAGGTCTTGCATTTTAAATGGATATCTGTTTTAACATGAAACCTTTTAATATTGATTCATAGCTTATTGAATCAATAATAAAGGTTGTTTACTATTAATGATTATTAATGTAAATCTCTTTCTTCTCGAGTGGAGACATATAATATTATGAAAAGGAGGATATGATATCACATACAGAGCAGAAGTGAGAGATCCTCAGTTCATCATTAATTCAACTGAAAATGCATTTTCTCGGTGCTTTCTTCTTTGTATATTTATATATAAATATATAGACAATAGAGAATATACTTGCTGTGGAGTGGAACCCCAACAGCAGCGGAGCATCCCCTTCTTTACAAACACACACCGCTCTGCTCCATTGTTCATGTTTGTATAGCTATTTACTGCTGTACCACAAGCCTGGTGTGCAGTAATATAAAACCGTAGCACGCTCATGCAGCATTCCTGAAACCTCAGATAACCTGACACATCCGCATCCCTTAGCACATTATCATCTTTTGTTCAGGTTAAGAATTCAGCCAGAATCTAATTTGTGAGATCACGTGTAAAATGTTTATTAGGCGACAACGTCAAAAATTAATATGCATTCCTGATTAAGAGCACAGTCTTTTCTCTGCTGAACTGACTGTACTATACTGTGTGTGGGGGGAGGACATTGTCACTTAGAGGCCAACAAATATGCCCTCCCTCTGTGATGAGGATGATGATGATGAGACCATGTAATACATCTTCGCTCATGTTAAGATCTGTGAGAAGCTAATTACCTCCTTCAGCTCCTTGCTGCACACACACTTGTTTTAGTTACTTGTGAGGACATTGTTGTTGTTAACCATAACTGCTACATTAAATCCTTCCCCTGAATTTAACCTAAGTATAATTCTAAGCTTAACCAGACCCCAGATTGAGGGTGAATCCCCACAATGTGTGTGAACTGATTTCTGTCACCACATCAAGATTACACACACACACACACACACACACACACACACACACACACACACACACACACACACACACACACACACATGCAGACACATGCATACAATTTGTGGGATAAAACTGAATCCGTGGTAAATAATGGTCACACTTCTGTTGACACTCGCTGTTATTTGTTTTCTGGCTGTACACAAATTTCTACTCTACGTCAACCAATAAAAGAGGTTATTTTGAGAGGACGTATTTCTTACAGTTGTGGACATCATTTAGTTACAGCAACTCTGACTTTTATATCAACTTGTTGAAAGTGATAACAAAAATGGATTATCTTAACACATGTATTACTTAATTGTGGCTTTTGTTTTCCATTTTATGTTAGTGGTTTAGATAAGATGTTGAAACAGGGGATTTATTTTAGAATCTGACTGGTTGCCTGTGTCGTAGTTTTTTGACCATGGACTAAATTAGCGTCATCAGATCTTAGCAATGTGTGAAACTGCTGAGTAAAATGAGATCCTGCCCAACAGAAATGATAGACATATTTATAAAAAGAAAATAAAGCCATCGTTTGGGTACTTTCTCAACCTAAGAAATCCTTTAGGTTGAGAAAGTACTGTTAATTTGAAATATGTGCAAATGGCTTCTGTGTTGTATGTACAAGCTTTTACAATACGCATTTAAGTAACTTTATCTTTCATAGTCACATGTTTTTTACACTGTAACATCCAAGTACAAGCAGTACACATCTATACGTGTAAACCCTGGAGAATATAGCAAATGGCAGCTGTAGAGAGATAGCCTACTGAAGCACACGTGCACACATGACTACACAAACAACACAACGTTGTGAGATATCGCCCGACTCAGTACAGTGTGTCCCATGATGCTCACAGATACACGTAACAGGACACTGAGTACAACATACAACACACTCTGCGGAGATGCTGGAGCCATACTGCAGATGGGTAACTTCTCATTCCCCAGGCCTCATTGCACACAAGCACCAGCTGTGCGAGCAGAGTGTGTGTGAGTTTGTGTGCGAAGTGGGTAGTTATGTATGTGAGCCTGTAGGAGGCAGGACATGGAGGGTTTGTTTACTGTGTGTGTGTCTGAAAGGGCAAGATGATGCAAAGGACTGCATATGTTTGTTTAGATATGTGAAGGAAATTAAATGGCATTGTGTGTGTGTGTGTGTGTGTGTGTGTGTGTGTGTGTGTGTGTGTGTGTCCGAGGTTAGTGCGGGTGATTGATGAGCTCACACTGTCATACACGCATTCTGCACAGGGGGATTCAACTAAACCCAGCGCCCGGTGTGACTGCGCTCATTTGTTGTTATACAGTAATTCTGTGGAAATTATCCATCCTTTGCTGTCTAATGTGACAGAAACACATCCTTACTGGAAGGCACGACAACGCTGGAATTATCCCATCCAGTCATTATCAAGCCGAGCAGAGGAACAGTACTGAAATGGCAAATTAGCCTCTGCTTCATTTATCCTGCAGTGACTCCACTCCATGGTGAATTTGTTACCATAGGAACATGATGTTACTTTGGGCTTTACGAGCTGTGCAACTCGCTCTACGTCGCCGCCTGTCTTTTTCTTTCGCTTATCTTTTCTCTTCAGTTTCCTCTCTGCTCTTGTCAGTCAATCCACACAGATCAAGGAATAGGGAGAGAGCGAAAAAAGGTTTGGAAATGCAATCAAAAGGGCCATTTAACCGCTACTTGGCTTTATACAGTTTTTTTTTCTTCTTGGCATATCTCGAAGCATGCTCTGGTCTTATCAGCCTGACATCGCTGTTCTTCAAGACGTCTTTTTATTAGAGCCTACGGGCGTTTACAGTTCTAATTTCCTGCAGCCACTATGCCATTTCCTTTCTACGAGTGTGTTTTCTGTATCGGCATCGCCTCGATCTGTATCAGTTGAAATATTACAGCAATTACTTCCATCTCTGTGCATGAGTGTGTGCGTGCTGAGAGGCAAATAATCAGTGTGTGTCAAAAAAGACTGCAGAGTTGCTGAACATCTATATAAGAGTCAGCAGCAACAGATCTCTGCTTTTGGTTTAAAAGCAATATTTCACTTTGGTTGCACATTTCCATGTCTTAAGAACAAGCTTTCTCTTCATGCAGCAAGTAGAAATTGTACCGAGAAAGACAAGTTTTGTACAGCGGCTTTGCCGGAAGTATTGGCTGGATTATGAAGAAGGGAAGGAGTCGGATCAAAAGCAAAAGAAGAGGGGTGGAAGTGATGGAGGGAGCTGAGTAGATGTGTGGTTGTGTATGACAAAGCACCAGACTAAAAAGGAGAGAGATAGGGAGGGAGAGAAGAGGAGCTCTTGTAAATGTGTCGGTGGTGATTTGCAGCGGCGTCCTTGCAACCTTCCCTCTACCTGACTGGATGTTTTATGAGCGTTGCAGAATCAGAAAAAAGAAGGCAGGCTTATAATACAGCTGACAGAAGTCTTTTTATGGTGGATGGGCAGAGGTGCAGGAGAGAGGGTGTGTGTGTAATAAAGCTGAGTGCATCTCTCCTGGAATGAAGCGGAAGCGTTTGGGAGGGGGCTAGAAGAGAGAGGGAAGGCTGGTGAAGTGCTACAAATATTACTGAGCACAAGTGCGTGTGTGCTGTATGCACCATATGTCTAGATGTGTGTGTGTGTGTGTGTGTGTGTGTGTGTGTGTGTGTTTGTCATGAGGCTGAGGCAGTTTGCTCAGAGCGGTTGCTGACGTCAGTGTGTTGAACGATCACTCAGCTTGTTCAGTATGAGAGGTACTAGCCCTGCATAAAGGGTGAGTGAAGTGGAGGGGGTTTGCACGGCGAAGCAATATCAGCGCTCGGAGCAGAATGCAGCCCTCAGCAGCACCACGCCAGCCCAAAGACACCCAATTATTCCAGTTTTCTCTTTCTCTGTGCTGTGCAGTGAAGCGTGCAACAACGAGTCATTGAATTGATCATGAGTCCGTGAAGCACTCCTCCATGCAGAATGAATACTTACTGATGAGATATTATGTAGTCTGTTGAAATTACACTTTCTTATTCCACCGGGAATAAAAAGACCGCTTTACACTCAATACGGAGACTTTTCTCATCTCTTCTCACTTGTCAGCTCGCAGTAGCATTTTTCCACCTCTCAGTTATGTGCTAATTTTAGATATTCTCAGTGTGGAACACGTGAGCGCTGTGGAAATGTGAGTTTACCACCGCTAGGTAATGTTTTAAGTCACTTATCACTTCCATGTTATTTGGCAATCAGGCACATATGTCCAACCATCCATCTATTTTCTAAGCTGCTTATGCTGTGCAGGGTCGTTGGAGGCTGGTGCCTATCCCAGCATGCATTGGGTGACAGGCAAGGTACACCCTAGATAGGTCACATATAACACATAGCCTATACGTTTAGACTAAGCTGGCTTTTACATGTAAAAATGACATGTAATTACTCTAGCAGGTCATTTCTTTTTGAAGGTCTTCATCGACTCTGATCAGATCTTCAACAGCTAAATCTCTTGTTCTTCGTCCTATTTCAGTCAGCAAACAAAACAAACATTGCATTGCATCCAAGGAGTTGGACAGACAATCTCAAACAGTGCTTTGTTGTTTTATTCTATTTTTAACTACTGGCCAATGGAATGACGTTATCCTTTTAAGATGACTCCGGCTTATTTATAGTTTTTGTCTTTGTTAACCAATGTGCATTGCCATTAAAAAAACTAACATACGAAAATATCTATGATTGTGACTCATAAATACCAGAAAAACAGTGTTTCCTGCACTGCTGCATTGAAACGTCGATCAAATCAATATGTTACAATTGTGAAGTCCATACAAAATACATAAATACAGCTTAATGACAACAGCTGTGCTGTGTGATCGGTTGTACTGACATTTAAAATGATCACAGAGAAAGTTTTAAGACCCTGAATACGTTTTTCAAGTAGCACAATTGCCATTTTGGCCAAAACAGAAAAAAAAGGGGGAATTTAAAATTGTGTCTGCCTAGCTTCACTCACATAAATTACAGACCGCTTTAAAGGTAAGAAGAAATTGTTATTTGGCTATTACTGACAGGGTTTCTAAGCAACTAGAATTTTTTTTTTCATTAGGAAACTCGTGTAAGCGACGTGGGTGTTTGAGAAGGAATAAATCAGTCCAACACGTTCTGGGTTTTCCACATAATTTCAACTAACACAGATCAATCAAACCATTACACTTCTCCTCAATCGCAGCAGATCTCCTCTCTCTTCTTCTTCTTCTTCTTCTTCTTCTTCTTCTTCTTCTTCTTCTTCTTCTTCTTCTTCTTCTTCTTCGCTCTTTGCCTAACCCCATAACCTTTCAGCTGCCTGAACAGCGCAGACTAGTTGCAATACCTGATACCAGAAAATTAACTTAATTTTACTGTTGATGTTCTGGTATCAGGCAACACAACTAACTATGTGTAAACAACATAATAGATAGCAATACAGTAATATACTAAACTTATGTTGGCACATGCACAATTGTTTTAACCTACATTTACGTAATTGTGTTTACGTCACACAATTTCACTCTTACACTAAAGTCAGTCTAAAAAGCTGTAAATTGTACATTGTATACTGCTATATACTGCTGTATACTACTGTATACTACTGCTGTATACTGCTATATACTGCTGTATACTGCTATATACTGCTGTATACTACTGTATACTACTGCTGTATACTGCTATATACTGCTGTATACTACTGTATACTACTGCTGTATACTACTGTATACTACTGCTGTATACTGCTATATACTGCTGTATACTACTGTATACTACTGTATACTACTGCTGTATACTGTTGTATACTACTGTATACTACTGCTGTATACTGCTATATACTGCTGTATACTACTGTATACTACTGCTGTATACTGCTATATACTGCTGTATACTACTGTATACTACTGCTGTATACTGCTATATACTGCTGTATACTACTGTATACTACTGCTGTATACTACTGTATACTACTGCTGTATACTGCTATATACTGCTGTATACTACTGTATACTACTGTATACTACTGCTGTATACTGTTGTATACTACTGTATACTACTGCTGTATACTGCTGTATACTACTGTATACTACTGTATACTGCTGTATACTACTGCTGTATACTGCTGTATACTGCTAAATACTGCTATATACTGCTGTATACTACTGTATACTACTGTATATTACTGCTGTATACTGCTATATACTGCTATATACTGCTGTATACTACTGTATACTACTGTATACTACTGCTGTATACTGCTGTATACTACTGCTGTATACTACTGTATACTACTGTATACTACTGCTGTATACTGCTGTATACTGCTATATACTGCTGTATACTACTGTATACTACTACTGTATACTACTGTATACTACTGCTGTATACTGCTGTATACTACTGCTGTATACTGCTGTATACTACTGTATACTACTGCTGTATACTGCTGTATACTACTGCTGTATACTACTGTTAACTACTGTATACTACTGCTGTATACTGCTGTATACTACTGCTGTATACTACTGCTGTATACTACTGTATACTGCTGTATACTGCTATATACTGCTGTATACTACTGTATACTACTGCTATATACTGCTGTATACTACTGCTGTATACTACTGTATACTACTGCTGTATACTGCTGTATACTACTGCTGTATACTACTGCTGTATACTGCTGTATACTGCTGTATACTACTGTATACTACTGCTGTATACTGCTGTATACTACTGCTGTATACTACTGCTTACTGCTGTATACTGCTGCTGTATACTACTGTATACTACTGTATACTACTGCTGTATAGTGCTGTATACTACTGTATACTACTGCTATATACTGCTGCATACTACTGCTGTATACTACTGCTGTATACTACTGTATACTACTGCTGTATACTACTGCTGTATACTGCTGCTGTATACTACTGCTGTATACTGCTGTATACTGCTGTATACTGCTAAATACTGCTATATATGGCTGTATACTGCTGTATACTGCTGTATACTACTGCTGTATACTACTGCTGTATACTACTGCATACTACTGCTGTATACTACTGCTGTATACTGCTGTATACTTCTGTATACTGCTATATACTGCTGTATACTACTGCTGTATACTACTGCTGTATACTACTGCATACTACTGCTGTATACTACTGCTGTATACTGCTGTATACTTCTGTATACTGCTATATACTGCTGTATACTACTGCTGTATACTACTGTATACTACTGTATACTACTGCTGTATACTGCTGTATACTGCTATATACTGCTGTATACTGCTATATACTGCTGTATACTACTGCTGTATACTACTGTATACTACTGTATACTACTGCTGTATACTGCTGTATACTGCTATATACTGCTATATACTGCTGTATACTACTGCTGTATACTGCTGTATACTACTGTATACTACTGCTGTATGAATGCTGGTATACTGCTATATACTGCTGTATACTGCTATAAGATGCTGTATACACTGGCTGTATACTACTGTAAATACTGTATCACTACTGCTGTATCTGCTGTATACTGCTATATACTCTATATACTGCTGTATACTAATGCGGTATACTGCTGTTACATACTGTATCTACGCTTATACTGCTGCTGTAATACTACTGTTACTACTGCTGTTATCTGCTCTGTATACTACTGTATACTACTGCTGTATACTGCTGCTTTATACTACTGTAGACTACTCTGTATACTGCTGTATACTACTGGCGTATACTGTAAATTACTGCTATATTGCTGGTATAATGCTGTATACTGCTTATACTGGACTGCTGTATGACTACTGCTGTATACTACTGTATAACTGCTGTATACTGCTAAATATGCTATATATGGCTGTATACTGCTGTAATACTGCTGCGTATACTGCTGTATACAATAGCTGTATACAGCTGTTTACTGCTGTTTACTGCTGTATACTGTGTATACTACGTATACTACGCTGTAACTGGGCCCTTTTTTTATAACGACTGCTGTATAACTAGCTGTATATACTGCTGTATACTACTGCTGTATACTGCTGTTTACTGCTGTTTACTGCTGTATACTGCTGTATACTACTGTGTACTACTGCTGTATACTGCTGTATACTACTGCTGTATACTACTGCTGTATACTGCTGTATACTGCTGTATACTGCTGTATACTGCTGTATACTGCTGTATACTACTGCTGTATACTGCTGTATACTACTGCTGTATACTGCTGTATACTGCTGTATACTGCTGTATACTACTGCTGTATACTGCTGTATACTACTGCTGTATACTGCTATATACTGCTGTATACTACTGTATACTACTGCTGTATACTGCTGTATACTGCTATATACTGCTGTATACTACTGCTGTATACTACTGTATACTACTGCTGTATACTGCTGTATACTGCTGTATACTACTGCTGTATACTACTGTATACTACTGTATACTACTGCTGTATACTACTGCTGTATACTACTGCTGTATACTGCTGTATACTGCTAAATACTGCTATATATGGCTGTATACTGCTGTATACTACTGTATACTACTGCTGTATACTACTGCTGTATACTGCTGTATACTACTGCTGTATACTACTGCTGTATACTACTGCTGTATACTGCTGTATACTGCTAAATACTGCTATATACGGCTGTATACTGCTGTATACTGCTGCTGTATACTGCTGTATACTACTGTATACTACTGCTGTATACTGCTGCTGTATACTACTGTATACTACTGCTGTATACTGCTGTATACTACTGCTGTATACTACTGCTGTATACTGCTAAATACTGCTATATATGGCTGTATACTGCTGTATACTGCTGTATACTACTGCTGTATACTACTGTATACTACTGCTGTATACTACTGCTGTATACTGCTGTATACTGCTAAATACTGCTATATATGGCTGTATCCTTCTGTATACTGCTGCTGTATACTGCTGTATACTACTGTATACTTGAAGAACAGTTCCTCTGTCAGTCCTGATATCCCAGTCAAAAGCAAAGCTTGAGTCTTGACAAGTTAAGTATATAAACCAGTTTCCTGCTCCAGCTGTTGCACTGGTTTAGCTCAGTGGTTACTTCGAACATCCTTTCTCTCTGGAGAATTAAGTGCTCTCTATCCCTCCCCGGGATCGAACCACGGGCGCTGTCCAGTGTTTTTCTCCATTAGAAGAAATATAAAAAAGGGTTTTGGGTATATATTTATTTAAATACTTACTTTGTTATGCATTTATTTATTACATTACATCACAGTACATTGAGCTGATGCTTTTGTCCAAAATGACTTAGAATAAATGCAAACAATCATGAGGATACAACTCCGAACAGCAAGAATCGTGCAAGTATATTAGCTTCAAATAGGTAAAATCCTTTAAGTGCAGAACAATAGCTTCAAATAAGCCAAACAAAATTGCATCATACAGAAACAATAGAATACGAATTCAACCATTAGCTACAAATAAGCCAAACAAATGTAAGTGCAATATACAAAGAACAAATTATTTTTTTTTAATTGTTTTTCATTTGTCCAGGTGCAGTCGTGTTTTCAGTCTAAGACGGAAGGTGTAAAGATTGTCTGCCTGACCTGACAACAATGGGGAGGTTGTTCTACCATTTTGGAGCAAGGATAGCAAACACGTGGTTTTGTTTGCGGGGAATCTGGGTCCCACTCTCAGTGAGGGAGTAACGAGCCGATTATCCGATGCAGAGTGAAGTGAACGCGCTGGGGTGTATGGTTTGACCATGGCCTGGATGTAGGAAGGGGCTGATCCATTCACAGCACGGTAGGCCAGTACCAGAGTCTTAAAGCAGATTCGGGCCGCCTCTGGTAGCCAGTGAAGGAAGCGGAGGAGCGGTGTAGTGTGGGAGAACTTGAGTAAATTGAAGACCAGTAGGTCTGCTGCATTCTGGATGAGATGTAGAGGTCGGAAGGCACATGTAGGCACATGTAGGCAGTCCAGCAAGTAGGGAGTTGCCGTAATCAAGGCGTGAGATGACAATAGCCTGGACAAGAACCTGTGTCGCCTTCTGAGTCAGTAAGGGACGTATCTTCCTGATGTTGTACAGAGTGTATCTGCATGAGCAGGTTGTTGCAGCAATGATGGCACTGAAGGACAGTTGGTCGTCCAGTGTCACATCCAGATTCCTTACAGTCCGAGTCGGGGAAACAACCGAGGTGTTGATGGTAAGGTCTTGGATGGGAGAACCCTTTCCCCGGAAGGAAAAGGAGCTCGGTCTTGTCAAGGTTGAGTTTGAAGGGATGTGCAGCCATCGAATGAGAGATATCAGCCAGACAAGCCGGGATCCGTGCCTCCACCTGGGTCCCTTCTCTTTCTTGCTTTCTTCATGTGTCTCCACCTTATCTCTGGTTTTGTTTGTCTGCTCTCCCTTCCAACGTCCTGCTGTTTTTATCTCTTGTATTTTCGTACGGTGTCCTTAGATGTCTTGAAAGGCGCCTCCAAATAAAATGTTTTATTTTTATTATTATTATCCACAATGCAGTACCTTTTCTTCAAAACATTCAAAGTAGACTTGAAGAACAGTTCCTCTGTCAGTTCCGATATATCCCAGTCAGAAGCAAAGCTTGAGTCTTGACAAGTTAAGTATATAAACCAGTTTCCTGCTCCAGCTGTTGCACTGGTTTAGCTCAGTGGTTACTTCGAACATCAATTCTCTCTGGAGAATTCGCTGCTCTCTATCCCTCCCTGGGATCGAACCCCGGGCGCTGTCCAGTGTTTTTCAACATTAGAAGAAATATAAAAAAGGTTTTGGGTATATATTTATTTAAATACTTACTTTTTATGCATTTATTTATTACATTACATCACAGTTCATTTAGCTGATGCTTTTGTCCAAAATGACTTAGAATAAATGCAAACAATCATGAGGATACAACTCCGAACAGCAAGAATCGTGCAAGTACATTAGCTTCAAATAATCCAAACAAAAGTGCATCATACAGAAACAATAGAAGACGAATTCAACCATTAGCTACAAATAAGCCAAACCAATGTAAGTGCAATATACAAAGAACAAATGTTTTTGTTTTTATTGTTTTTCATTTGTCCAGGTGCAGTTGAGTTTCAGACTGCGACGGAAGGTGAAAGACTATAGGGGAGGTTGTTCCACTATTTTGGAGACAGGATAGCAAACAGGCAGGTTTTGTTTGAGGGGAATCTGGGTCCCACTCGCAGTAATCCCACTTCTACAAAATGAATACTTTTACTTTTTGCACTTGCAGTTTTTTTTATGCTCATACTTTTGATCTGTTAGTGAAGTTACATTTGAATGCAGGACTTTTATTTGTAACATTGTAATATTTCTACATTTAGTATGTACTTTTACTTAAGTAAATATTTGAATACTTTTCCCACAACTGCACACAATCACAGAACAATATTTTTATTTAAATATAAATTAGTTCATGTGTTTATTTCTGCATTAATTTATGTATTTATTCATCCATCCGTTTGTCATTTTTAGTCTTCCACATTCATTATCCACAATGCAGTACCTTTTCTTCAAAACATTCAAAGTAGACTTGAAGAACAGTTCCTCTGTCAGTCCTGATATCCCAGTCAAAAGCAAAGCTTGAGTCTTGACAAGTTAAGTATATAAACCAGTTTCCTGCTCCAGCTGTTGCACTGGTTTAGCTCAGTGGTTACTTCGAACATCAATTCTCTCTGGAGAATTCGCTGCTCTCTATCCCTCCCTGGGATCGAACCCCGGGCGCTGTCCAGTGTTTTTCAACATTAGAAGAAATATAAAAAGGTTTTGGGTATATATTTATTTAAATACTTACTTTTTTATGCATTTATTTATTACATTACATCACAGTTCATTTAGCTGATGCTTTTGTCCAAAATGACTTAGAATAAATGCAAACAATCATGAGGATACAACTCCGAACAGCAAGAATCGTGCAAGTACATTAGCTTCAAATAATCCAAACAAAAGTGCATCATACAGAAACAATAGAAGACGAATTCAACCATTAGCTACAAATAAGCCAAACCAATGTAAGTGCAATATACAAAGAACAAATGTTTTTGTTTTTATTGTTTTTCATTTGTCCAGGTGCAGTTGAGTTTTCAGACTGCGACGGAAGGTGAAAGACTATAGGGGAGGTTGTTCCACTATTTTGGAGACAGGATAGCAAACAGGCAGGTTTTGTTTGAGGGGAATCTGGGTCCCACTCGCAGTAATCCCACTTCTACAAAATGAATACTTTTACTTTTTGCACTTGCAGTTTTTTTTATGCTCATACTTTTGATCTGTTAGTGAAGTTACATTTGAATGCAGGACTTTTATTTGTAACATTGTAATATTTCTACATTTAGTATGTACTTTTACTTAAGTAAATATTTGAATACTTTTCCCACAACTGCACACAATCACAGAACAATATTTTTATTTAAATATAAATTAGTTCATGTGTTTATTTCTGCATTAATTTATGTATTTATTCATCCATCCGTTTGTCATTTTTAGTCTTCCACATTCATTATCCACAATGCAGTACCTTTTCTTCAAAACATTCAAAGTAGACTTGAAGAACAGTTCCTCTGTCAGTCCTGATATCCCAGTCAAAAGCAAAGCTTGAGTCTTGACAAGTTAAGTATATAAACCAGTTTCCTGCTCCAGCTGTTGCACTGGTTTAGCTCAGTGGTTACTTCGAACATCAATTCTCTCTGGAGAATTCGCTGCTCTCTATCCCTCCCTGGGATCGAACCCCGGGCGCTGTCCAGTGTTTTTCAACATTAGAAGAAATATAAAAAAGGTTTTGGGTATATATTTATTTAAATACTTACTTTTTTATGCATTTATTTATTACATTACATCACAGTTCATTTAGCTGATGCTTTTGTCCAAAATGACTTAGAATAAATGCAAACAATCATGAGGATACAACTCCGAACAGCAAGAATCGTGCAAGTACTTTAGCTTCAAATAGGTAAAATCCTTTAAGTGCAGAACAATAGCTTCAAATAAGCCAAACAAAATTGCATCATACAGAAACAATAGAATATGAATTCAATCATTAGCTACAAATAAGCCAAACAAATGTAAGTGCAATATAAAAAAGAACAAATGTTTTTTTTTTAATTGTTTTTCATTTGTCCAGGTGCAGTCGTGTTTTCAGTCTAAGACGGAAGGTGTAAGGACTGTCTGCTGACCTGACAACAATAGGGAGGTCGTTCCACCATTTTGGAGCAAGGATAGCAAACAGGTGGTTTTGTTTGCGGGGAATCTGGGTCCCACTCTCAGTGAGGGAGTAACGAGCCGATTATCCGATGCAGAGTGAAGTGAACGCGCTGGGGTGTATGGTTTGACCATGGCCTGGATGTAGGAAGGGGCTGATCTATTCACGCCAAGGTAGGCCAGTACAAGAGTCTTAAAGCAGATTCGGGCCGCCTCTGGTAGCCAGTGAAGGAAGCGGAGGAGCAGTGTAGTGTGGGAGAACTTGGGTAAGTTGAAGACCAGTAGGTCTGCTGCATTCTGGATGAGATGTAGAGGTCGGAAGGCACATGTAGGCACATGTAGGCAGTCCAGCAAGTAGGGAGTTGCCGTAATCAAGGCGTGAGATGACAATAGCCTGGACAAGAACCTGTGTCGCCTTCTGAGTCAGTAAGGGACGTATCTTCCTGATGTTGTACAGAGTGTATCTGCAGGAGCAGGTTGTTGGAGCAATGATGGCACTGAAGGACAGTTGGTCGTCCAGTGTCACATCCAGATTCCTTGCAGTCCGAGTCGGGGAAACAAACGAGGTGTTGATGGTAAGGTCTTGGATGGGAGAACCCTTTCCCCGGAAGGAAAAGGAGCTCGGTCTTGTCAAGGTTGAGTTTGAAGTGATGTGCAGCCATCGAATGAGAGATATCAGCCAGACAAGCCGGGATCCGTGCCTCCACCTGGGTCCCTTCTCTTTCTTGCTTTCTTCATGTGTCTCCACCTAATCTCTGGTTTTGTTTGTCTGCTCTCCCTTCCAATATCCTGCTGTTTTTATCTCTTGTATTTTCGTACGGTGTCCTTAGATGTCTTGAAAGGCGCCTCCAAATAAAATGTTTTATTTTTATTATTATTATCCACAATGCAGTACCTTTTCTTCAAAACATTCAAAGTAGACTTGAAGAACAGTTCCTCTGTCAGTTCCGATATATCCCAGTCAGAAGCAAAGCTTTTGTCTTGACAAGCTCTGTATATAAACTAGTTTCCTGCTCCAGCTGTTGCACTGGTTTAGCTCAGTGGTTACTTCGAACAACACTTCTCTCTGGAGAATTCACTGCTCTCTATCCCTCCCTGGGATCCAACCCCGGGCGCTGTCCAGTGTTTTTCAACATTAGAAGAAATATAAAAAAAGGTCTTGGGTATATATTTATTTAAATACTTACTTGTTTATGCATTTATTTATTACATTACATCACAGTTCATTTAGCTGACGCTTTTGTCCAAAATGACAAACAATGCAAACAATCATGAGGATACAACTCCGAACAGCAAGAATCGTGCAAGTACATTAGCTTCAAATAGGTAAAATCCTTTAAGTGCAGAACAATAGCTTCAAATAAGCCAAACAAAATTGCATCATACAGAAACAATAGAATACGAATTCAACCATTAGCTACAAATAAGCCAAACAAATGTAAGTGAAATATAAAAAAGAACAAATGTTTTTTTTTTTATTGTTTTTCATTTGTCCAGGTGCAGTCGTGTTTTCAGTCTAAGACGGAAGGTGTAAAGATTGTTTGCTGACCTGACAACAATAGGGAGGTCGTTCCACCATTTTGGAGCCAGGATAGCAAACATGTGGTTTTGTTTGAGGGGAATCTGGGTCCCACTCTCAGTGAGGGAGTAACGAGCCGATTATCCGATGCAGAGTGAAATGAATGCGCTGGGGTGTATGGTTTGACCATGGCCTGGATGTAGGAAGGGGCTGATCTATTCACGGCAAGGTAAGCCAGTACCAGAGTCTTAAAGCAGATTCAGGCCGCCTCTGGTAGCCAGTGAAGGGAGCGGAGGAGCAGTGTAGTGTGGGAGAACTATGGTAAGTTGAAGACCAGTTGGGCTGCCGGATTCTGGATGAGATGTAGAGGTCGGAGCGCACATATAGGCACATGTAGGCAGTCCAGCAAGTAGGGAGTTGCAGAAATCAAGGCGTGAAATGACAATAGCCTGGACAAGAACCTATGTCGCCTTCTGAGTCAGTAAGGGACGTATCCTCCTGATGTTGTACAGAGTGTATCTGCAGGAGCAGGTTGTTGGAGCAATGCTGGCACTGAAGGACAGTTGGTCGTCCAGTGTCACATCCAGATTCCTTGGAGTCCGAGTCGGGGAAACAACTGAGGTGCCGATGTTGATGGTAAAGTCTTGGATGGAAGAACCCTTTCCCCGGAAGGAAAAGGAGCAGGGTCTTGTCAAGGTTGAGTTTCAAGTGATGTGCAGCCGTCGAATGAGAGATATCAGCCAGACAAGCCGAGATCCGTGCCTCCACCTGGGTTTCAGATCTGTGAAAACACAGAATCAGTTGAGTTTCATCTGCGTAGTTGTGGTTAGAGAAGCCATGAGAGTGAATGACAGAGCTAATTGAGTTAGTGTGCAGTCAAAAGAGGAGGGGACCCAGAACGGAGCCCTGAGGTACCCCGGTGGTGAGTTGACATGGGTCAGACAGAGCCCCTCTCCATGTTACCCTGTAGGTGTGGTCCTTTAGGTAGGATTCGAGAAGGGAGAGAGCAGAGCCCGAGACTCCCAGTTCTTGGAGGGTGTAAAGGAGGATCTGGTGGTTCACTGTGTCAAACGCAGCTGAAAGGTCCAGAAGGATGACAACAGAGGAGAGGCAGGTTGCTAATAAAGTTTATAAACCAGTTTCCTGCTACAGCTGTTGCACTGGTTTAGCTCAGAGGTTACTTCTGTTTATCAATTCTCTCTGGAGAATTCGATGTTCACTCTCGCCACACGGGATCAAACCTCGGGTGCTGTCCAGTGTTTTTCTCCCTCTGATTCCACCTGCACAATAATAGCTGATGTTTGAAGTAATCTCTTTTTAAAGAAGATAAAAGCACTGTTGCAGCATTGTTAAGTTGTTTCCACACCGCAGTGTCCCATTAGTACCTACAGAGCAGACTGCAGCAGCCTTGATAAGGTCTGTTTCCTGCTCTTACAGATGCACTGGTGTAGCTCAGTGGTTACTTTGAGCAACACTTCTCTCAGGAGAAGACACTGATCTCCATCCCTCCACGGGATCAAACTACACGTGCTGTCCACTGTCTTTTGACCTGCTGTCTTTCATCTGGTTGAATCCTCTTGAAAAACACCACAGTGTGTCAAATTAACCTGTCTCAGCAGGTTTATTTGAATCATCTTTCCTAAAAAAAAATTCATCCAAGTACAACACTGCATACTATTGAATATTCTACTTTTGGCTTTTATTTAAGAAAAATGGACAATCCAGCAAAATATGACAAAGTATGGAAGACAAAAATTACCGAATTATCACTTAATAAACAAACAAATACAGAGACAAATGCTAGGATAAATATAGAAATAAATTATTAATTGAAGAAATAAACAATTAAAGTATTTATTTGGAACATGAATTGATACTACTCTTTAGTTTAATTTTACATTTGTATACATTTACATTTATACATCTTTGTATTTAAGTGTCTTTCTGCTCATGAAGGAGGCGGTACTAACCTCACTCTAAAGCACAACAGAAATCAACAAATGAATTATTAATGTATTGTTTTAGGTTATGATCAGACTTTATTGATCCCGGGAGAAATTCACAAGCTACCCAGCAGTATATAAAGCTTCGCCTTCATCAGCTGCAACATTAAAGTGATGTTCACAATAATGCATCAATAATTATAATCCAATGATTTAGCAAACATGATTCTGAAATGGGCCCTTCTACATAAAGAGTACTTTTACTTTTGGTACTTTAATTGTTTTTTATGCTCATACTTTTGATCTGTTAGTGTATTTAAATTTGAATGCAGGACTTTTACTTGAAAGATCATTTCTACATTTAGTATGTACTTTTACTTAAGTAAATATTCAAGTACTTTTCCTACAACTGTACACAATTACAGAAGGATTCTAAAAATAGATCTTATGTATATTTTTATTTAAATATTAATTAGTTCATGTATTTATTTCTGCATTAATTTATGTATTTATTCATCCATCCGTTTGTCATTTTTAGTCTTCCACAATCATTATCAATCCCGGATCGACTACAAAAACTTCCTGCTCACCTACAAAGCCCTCCACAAACTCGCCCCCACCTACCAATCTGACCTCCTTCAGGAGTATACCACCTCCCGCTCCCTCTGCTCATCCTCAGCTGTTCTACTGACAATGCCCACATCACGCCTCCTCACCATGGGTGCCGGGGCCTTCAGCTGCACTGCTCCCAGGCTCTGGAATTCCGTCCCTCCACACATCCGACAGTCTGAAACTATTACAACATTCAAGTCCCACCTCAAAACTCACTTGTTCAAACTGGCCTACTCTCTGTAGTCGCCATCATCCTGTGTTCTCCCCCCCTCTTCTCTTTCTTGCTTTCTTCATGTGTCTCCACCTTATCTCTGGTTTTGTTTGTCTGCTCTCCCTTCCAACGTCCTGCTGTTTTTATCTTTTATATTTTTCGTACATTGTCCTTAGATGTCTTGAAAGTTGTTATTATTATTATCCACAATGCAGTACCTTTTCTTCAAAACATTCAAAGTAGACTTGAAGAACAGTTCCTCTGTCAGTCCTGATATCCCAGTCAAAAGCAAAGCTTGAGTCTTGACAAGTTAAGTATATAAACCAGTTTCCTGCTGCAGCTGTTGCACTGGTTTAGCTCAGTGGTTACTTCGAACATCCTTTCTCTCTGGAGAATTAAGTGCTCTCTATCCCTCCCCGGGTTCGAACCACGGGCGCTGTCCAGTGTTTTTCTCCATTAGAAGAAATATAAAAAAAGGTTTTGGGTATATATTTATTTAAATACTTACTTTTTTATGCATTTATTTATTACATTACATCACAGTTCATTTAGCTGATGCTTTTGTCCAAAATGACTTAGAATAAATGCAAACAATCATGAGGATACAACTCCGAACAGCAAGAATCGTGCAAGTATATTAGCTTCAAATAGGTAAAATCCTTTAAGTGCAGAACAATAGCTTCAAATAAGCCAAACAAAAGTGCATCATACAGAAACAATAGAATACGAATTCAACCATTAGCTACAAATAAGCCAAACAAATGTAAGTGCAATATACAAAGAACAAATGATTTTTTTTTATTGTTTTTCATTTGTCCAGGTGCAGTCGTGTTTTCAGTCTAAGACGGAAGGTGTAAGGACTGTCTGCTGACCTGACAACAATGGGGAGGTCGTTCTACCATTTTGGAGCAAGGATAGCAAACAGGTGGTTTTGTTTGCGGGGAATCTGGGTCCCACTCTCAGTGAGGGAGTAACGAGCCGATTATCCGATGCAGAGTGAAGTGAACGCGCTGGGGTGTATGGTTTGACCATGGCCTGGATGTAGGAAGGGGCTGATCTATTCACGGCAAGGTAGGCCAGTACGAGAGTCTTAAAGCAGATTCAGGCCGCCTCTGGTAGCCAGTGAAGGAAGCTGAGGAGCAGGTGTAGTGTGGGAGAACTATGGGTAAGTTGAAGACCAGTAGGTCTGCTGCATTCTGGATGAGATGTAGAGGTCGGAAGGCACATGTAGGCACATGTAGGCAGTCCAGCAAGTAGGGAGTTGCCGTAATCAAGGCGTGAGATGACAATAGCCTGGACAAGAACCTGTGTCGCCTTCTGAGTCAGTAAGGGACGTATCTTCCTGATGTTGTACAGAGTGTATCTGCAGGAGCAGGTTGTTGGCAGCAATGATGGCACTGAAGGACAGTTGGTCGTCCAGTGTCACATCCAGATTCCTTGCAGTCCGAGTCGGGGAAACAACCGAGGTGTTGATGGTAAGGTCTTGGATGGGAGAACCCTTTCCCCGGAAGGAAAAGGAGCTCGGTCTTGTCAAGGTTGAGTTTGAAGTGATGTGCAGCCATCGAATGAGAGATATCAGCCAGATAAGCCGGGATCCGTGCCTCCACCTGGGTCCCTTCTCTTTCTTGCTTTTTTCATGTGTCTCCACCTTATCTCTGGTTTTGTTTGTCTGCTCTCCCTTCCAATATCCTGCTGTTTTTATCTCTTGTATTTTCGTACGGTGTCCTTAGATGTCTTGAAAGGCGCCTCCAAATAAAATGTTTTATTTTTATTATTATTATCCACAATGCAGTACCTTTTCTTCAAAACATTCAAAGTAGACTTGAAGAACAGTTCCTCTGTCAGTTCCGATATATCCCAGTCAGAAGCAAAGCTTGAGTCTTGACAAGCTCTGTATATAAACTAGTTTCCTGCTCCAGCTGTTGCACTGGTTTAGCTCAGTGGTTACTTCGAACAACAATTCTCTCTGGAGAATTCACTGCTCTCTATCCCTCCCTGGGATCCAACCCCGGGCGCTGTCCAGTGTTTTTCAACATTAGAAGAAATATAAAAAAAGGTCTTGGGTATATATTTATTTAAATACTTACTTGTTTATGCATTTATTTATTACATTACATCACAGTTCATTTAGCTGATGCTTTTGTCCAAAATGACTTAGAATAAATGCAAACAATCATGAGGATACAACTCCGAACAGCAAGAATCGTGCAAGTACATTAGCTTCAAATAGGTAAAATCCTTTAAGTGCAGAACAATAGCTTCAAATAAGCCAAACAAAATTGCATCATACAGAAACAATAGAATACAAATTCAACCATTAGCTACAAATAAGCCAAACAAATGTAAGTGAAATATAAAAAAGAACAAATGTTTTTTTTTTATTGTTTTTCATTTGTCCAGGTGCAGTCGTGTTTTCAGTCTAAGACGGAAGGTGTAAAGATTGTTTGCTGACCTGACAACAATAGGGAGGTCGTTCCACCATTTTGGAGCCAGGATAGCAAACATGTGGTTTTGTTTGAGGGGAATCTGGGTCCCACTCTCAGTGAGGGAGTAACGAGCCGATTATCCGATGCAGAGTGAAATGAATGCGCTGGGGTGTATGGTTTGACCATGGCCTGGATGTAGGAAGGGGCTGATCTATTCACGGCAAGGTAAGCCAGTACCAGAGTCTTAAAGCAGATTCAGGCCGCCTCTGGTAGCCAGTGAAGGGAGCGGAGGAGCAGTGTAGTGTGGGAGAACTATGGTAAGTTGAAGACCAGTTGGGCTGCTGGATTCTGGATGAGATGTAGAGGTCGGAAGGCACATATAGGCACATGTAGGCAGTCCAGCAAGTAGGGAGTTGCAGAAATCAAGGCGTGAAATGACAATAGCCTGGACAAGAACCTATGTCGCCTTCTGAGTCAGTAAGGGACGTATCCTCCTGATGTTGTACAGAGTGTATCTGCAGGAGCAGGTTGTTGGAGCAATGCTGGCACTGAAGGACAGTTGGTCGTCCAGTGTCACATCCAGATTCCTTGGAGTCCGAGTCGGGGAAACAACTGAGGTGCCGATGTTGATGGTAAAGTCTTGGATGGAAGAACCCTTTCCCCGGAAGGAAAAGGAGCAGGGTCTTGTCAAGGTTGAGTTTCAAGTGATGTGCAGCCGTCGAATGAGAGATATCAGCCAGACAAGCCGAGATCCGTGCCTCCACCTGGGTTTCAGATCTGTGAAAACACAGAATCAGTTGAGTTTCATCTGCGTAGTTGTGGTTAGAGAAGCCATGAGAGTGAATGACAGAGCTAATTGAGTTAGTGTGCAGTCAAAAGAGGAGGGGACCCAGAACGGAGCCCTGAGGTACCCCGGTGGTGAGTTGACATGGGTCAGACAGAGCCCCTCTCCATGTTACCCTGTAGGTGTGGTCCTTTAGGTAGGATTCGAGAAGGGAGAGAGCAGAGCCCGAGACTCCCAGTTCTTGGAGGGTGTAAAGGAGGATCTGGTGGTTCACTGTGTCAAACGCAGCTGAAAGGTCCAGAAGGATGACAACAGAGGAGAGGCAGGTTGCTAATAAAGTTTATAAACCAGTTTCCTGCTACAGCTGTTGCACTGGTTTAGCTCAGAGGTTACTTCTGTTTATCAATTCTCTCTGGAGAATTCGATGTTCACTCTCGCCACACGGGATCAAACCTCGGGTGCTGTCCAGTGTTTTTCTCCCTCTGATTCCACCTGCACAATAATAGCTGATGTTTGAAGTAATCTCTTTTTAAAGAAGATAAAAGCACTGTTGCAGCATTGTTAAGTTGTTTCCACACCGCAGTGTCCCATTAGTACCTACAGAGCAGACTGCAGCAGCCTTGATAAGGTCTGTTTCCTGCTCTTACAGATGCACTGGTGTAGCTCAGTGGTTACTTTGAGCAACACTTCTCTCAGGAGAAGACACTGATCTCCATCCCTCCACGGGATCAAACTACACGTGCTGTCCACTGTCTTTTGACCTGCTGTCTTTCATCTGGTTGAATCCTCTTGAAAAACACCACAGTGTGTCAAATTAACCTGTCTCAGCAGGTTTATTTGAATCATCTTTCCTAAAAAAAAATTCATCCAAGTACAACACTGCATACTATTGAATATTCTACTTTTGGCTTTTATTTAAGAAAAATGGATAATCCAGCAAAATATGACAAAGTATGGAAGACAAAAATTACCGAATTATCACTTAATAAACAAACAAATACAGAGACAAATGCTAGGATAAATATAGAAATAAATTATTAATTGAAGAAATAAACAATTAAAGTATTTATTTGGAACATGAATTGATACTACTCTTTAGTTTAATTTTACATTTGTATACATTTACATTTATACATCTTTGTATTTAAGTGTCTTTCTGCTCATGAAGGAGGCGGTACTAACCTCACTCTAAAGCACAACAGAAATCAACAAATGAATTATTAATGTATTGTTTTAGGTTATGATCAGACTTTATTGATCCCGGGAGAAATTCACAAGCTACCCAGCAGTATATAAAGCTTCGCCTTCATCAGCTGCAACATTAAAGTGATGTTCACAATAATGCATCAATAATTATAATCCAATGATTTAGCAAACATGATTCTGAAATGGGCCCTTCTACATAAAGAGTACTTTTACTTTTGGTACTTTAATTGTTTTTTATGCTCATACTTTTGATCTGTTAGTGTATTTAAATTTGAATGCAGGACTTTTACTTGAAAGATCATTTCTACATTTAGTATGTACTTTTACTTAAGTAAATATTCAAGTACTTTTCCTACAACTGTACACAATTACAGAAGGATTCTAAAAATAGATCTTATGTATATTTTTATTTAAATATTAATTAGTTCATGTATTTATTTCTGCATTAATTTATGTATTTATTCATCCATCCGTTTGTCATTTTTAGTCTTCCACAATCATTATCAATCCCGGATCGACCTACAAAAACTTCCTGCTTCACCTACAAAGCCCTCCACAAACTCGCCCCCACCTACCAATCTGACCTCCTTCAGGAGTATACCACCTCCCGCTCCCTCTGCTCATCCTCAGCTGTTCTACTGACAATGCCCACATCACGCCTCCTCACCATGGGTGCCGGGGCCTTCAGCTGCACTGCTCCCAGGCTCTGGAATTCCGTCCCTCCACACATCCGACAGTCTGAAACTATTACAACATTCAAGTCCCACCTCAAAACTCACTTGTTCAAACTGGCCTACTCTCTGTAGTCGCCATCATCCTGTGTTCTCCCCCCCTCTTCTCTTTCTTGCTTTCTTCATGTGTCTCCACCTTATCTCTGGTTTTGTTTGTCTGCTCTCCCTTCCAACGTCCTGCTGTTTTTATCTTTTATATTTTCGTACATTGTCCTTAGATGTCTTGAAAGTTGTTATTATTATTATCCACAATGCAGTACCTTTTCTTCAAAACATTCAAAGTAGACTTGAAGAACAGTTCCTCTGTCAGTCCTGATATCCCAGTCAAAAGCAAAGCTTGAGTCTTGACAAGTTAAGTATATAAACCAGTTTCCTGCTGCAGCTGTTGCACTGGTTTAGCTCAGTGGTTACTTCGAACATCCTTTCTCTCTGGAGAATTAAGTGCTCTCTATCCCTCCCCGGGTTCGAACCACGGGCGCTGTCCAGTGTTTTTCTCCATTAGAAGAAATATAAAAAAAGGTTTTGGGTATATATTTATTTAAATACTTACTTTTTTATGCATTTATTTATTACATTACATCACAGTTCATTTAGCTGATGCTTTTGTCCAAAATGACTTAGAATAAATGCAAACAATCATGAGGATACAACTCCGAACAGCAAGAATCGTGCAAGTATATTAGCTTCAAATAGGTAAAATCCTTTAAGTGCAGAACAATAGCTTCAAATAAGCCAAACAAAAGTGCATCATACAGAAACAATAGAATATGAATTCAACCATTAGCTACAAATAAGCCAAACAAATGTAAGTGCAATATACAAAGAACAAATGATTTTTTTTTAATTGTTTTTCATTTGTCCAGGTGCAGTCGTGTTTTCAGTCTAAGACGGAAGGTGTAAGGACTGTCTGCTGACCTGACAACAATGGGGAGGTCGTTCTACCATTTTGGAGCAAGGATAGCAAACAGGTGGTTTTGTTTGCGGGGAATCTGGGTCCCACTCTCAGTGAGGGAGTAACGAGCCGATTATCCGATGCAGAGTGAAGTGAACGCGCTGGGGTGTATGGTTTGACCATGGCCTGGATGTAGGAAGGGGCTGATCTATTCACGGCAAGGTAGGCCAGTACCGAGAGTCTTAAAGCAGATTCAGGCCGCCTCTGGTAGCCAGTGAAGGAAGCGGAGGAGCGGTGTAGTGTGGGAGAACTTGGGTAAGTTGAAGACCAGTTGGGCTGCTGCATTCTGGATGAGATGTAGAGGTCGGAAGGCACATGTAGGCACATGTAGGCAGTCCAGCAAGTAGGGAGTTGCAGAAATCAAGGCGTGAAATGACAATAGCCTGGACAAGAACCTGTGTCGCCTTCTGAGTCAGTAAGGGACGTATCCTCCTGATGTTGTACAGAGTGTGTCTGCAGGAGCAGGTTGTTGGAGCAATGCTGGCACTGAAGGACAGTTGGTCGTCCAATGTCACATCCAGATATCTCTTGTATTTTCGTATGGTGTGCTTAGATGTCTTGAAAGGCGCCTCCAAATAAAATGTTTTATCATTATTATTATTATTATCCACAATGCAGAACCTTTTCTTCAAAACTTTAAAAGTAGACCTGAAGAACAGTTCCTCTGTGAGTTCTGATATCAGTCAGGAGCAAAGTCAGAGGTTTGCTAGATCAAGTATATATTCTAGTTTCCTATAATTTGTCTCGCACTGGTTTAGCTCAGTGGTTACTTCAATTCTCTTTGCCGAATTAACTCTTCCGGTAACACGGGATCGAACCACGGGCGCTGTCCATTGTTTTTTCTTCTTTTTAATCCAAACTGCTACACAATAACGTACTTTTATATTATGGCCTTTTTTTTTTTTTAAATGTTTGTCCATAACAGCAGTGTTTCATTAGGACCTACAGAGCAGACAACAGCAGTCTTCATAACGTCTGTTTCCTGTTACAAGGTGCACTGGTCTGCTCAGTGGTTACTTCGCTCCGTAATATAATTAGGTTTCGGTTCTCTCAGTGGATATTATCAGATGACCAGCAGAGGGAGACAATCACCAGAGGGAGAATCGAGCTGGGGTCTTTCAGTGAGAGAGGTGATGGTGAGGTGTGTGAACTGGCTCTTCATGCAACGACACATTTTATTACTGAACTCAAGTTCCCAGAGAAAGGATGGAAGTTTAGCCACAACGGCTCTATAGATAAAAAATATACCAATCACAATGATACATTTGTAGTTTCAGTTTACAGAACACAAATCACAGACTTTTGTAGGAGGACGCT
The DNA here is from genome assembly GCF_900634415.1 of Cottoperca gobio. Taxonomy (NCBI): domain Eukaryota; kingdom Metazoa; phylum Chordata; class Actinopteri; order Perciformes; family Bovichtidae; genus Cottoperca; species Cottoperca gobio. The sequence continues at coordinate 19,057,421 of NC_041367.1, read as the reverse complement.
GATGATGTATCCGAGCAAAATGAGTATTCAGATGAGGTAATGCCATCCACATGACACAGACATTTGTCGTATTTACCCAAGTTGTCTTCTCAAACACTTTTTTGGCTTTATTTCCATTTGTCAGACTCCGTTTCCCAAGTTGCTGAGGTTAACTGGCCTGGAGGAGCTTTTTGAGGAGGACAGAGCTCTGAAGAGCATCACAGCAGCAGAAGAGACACCAATACCTGAAAGAGTCCAGCAAGAAACCTGCCTGCAGCACCAAGTTCAAGTGCATCATTCACTGTGCTGCTAGCTTAATATTATGTCTGGCTTTTTGTGTAACTTGAATGTCCTTTGCATCGTAAAATCTCTATTTCCACTTTGACAGAAGTAAGTAAGTACTGCTACTGCACAAGGAGTTATCATTTGAGTTTGAGCTCTTTGCTACTGAGAAGTATATAAAGTAATTCATATTAGCCTGAATTTCACCAGCTGCAACATTGAAGCGATGCTTACACATGAATGCATTAAGCATTATAGTCTAATTATATAATATTCATTATTTTTTAAATGGGCCATATGTTTGTATTCAGAATCACTGCAGGATGTTCTCACAGCTTTTAAAATGTTCCCACAGTTTTTACAAGGTGCTTGAGGGACAGGTGCAAATACACAGAACGCGTATTTGACTGCTTCAGGTACCAAGAGATTTATTTTATTAGTTAAGTATTATTATGGGACATTTAACCAGAAACGTACATTATTTGTCCTGGTCCAGTGAATAAAGCTTATATAATCCAAACATTTATAAAACTGATGAGATGTTTGATTTCTGTGAGTTATCATGTAAAGGAACGTTATTCATTAGGACCTCAGATGTTTTTTTTATTTATTAAAAACCCTTTTACAAAACTTGAAAACTCGGAAAAATTGGAGCTACATTTTTTATAGTTGTAATTCCAAAAAATGGTATTAAATAAAAAACAAAACAAATTTAAGTTGTAATCAATTGATTAAGAACCAGACCAGAAATCACAGATGTAAATGCAGTAATTTTACCATTTAATCTTTGCCACTGCTGCACACACACACACACACACACACACACACACACACACACACACACACACACACACACACACACACACACACACACAGAGGCACACACACACACACACGCAACCTTTCATTTGAACACTTGATTTTTAATTCCATTTTAGTTTATAGATAACATTTCACTTTTTAGTATGTTGATAAGTTTTACATTTTTTTATGTTTATTCTTTATTAGTTTATAGATAAGTTTTAAATATTTCACTTCTTAGTATGTTGATAAGTTTTACATTGTGAAGGCACCTGCCTGACTTCTGATATCAAGTTTGATTTTGCCTGTTACTGTTTTCTCTTTTCCCTTGTAGGTATCACAGGAAGGCGTTTGCAGCAAACTGCCAGATTCAGAGCACCTGGTCCGAGCCTCCCAGGGACTAAAAGCCACTTGAGTTGTTCTGGTCTCACTTTTTACCTGGACTCACCGCTGCCAGCATCTGCACACTTTGACTTTTGTTCGTCTTTTCCTGACGGACACACTCCACATTTGTAGCTTTTTCTTTGCTTGTTTATTTTTATTTATTTTTTATTGCAAAAGACCTTTAATTTAACAGCATCCATTGTGACCCTTTCCATATTTGTCATGGCCTAAGAGCCGGGTTATGTATATACAAAAAAGTATATTATAGTAGATCTTTAGAAAGTCTTAAAAAAGTCATTTTATTTCATGAAAAATGTGAAAAGACATCGTCTTGTAGTCTGATCCCTTCATTATTCATCATACTGTAGATATTAAGCCATGTAGATAGTTTAACTTGATGAAACTTTGCAGAAACAATCCCTGCTGCTCTGAACAATCCACAGACCTCACACTTTATTCTGAGGGACCTTTTCTTTGCTAGAAAGTGGTAGAAAGTAGTCCCAGTGAAAACTGTTTACAGTGTGAGTGTGTCATTGTTTTTTGTAAAATGTTATTTTTTTGTGAGTACCATCAGCAAAGTTCCTCTCACTTCCAGTGTATAGAGGTGGAAGGAGACAAATCTGGACAAATTAAACCAAACTCTCAGCGTGCCCCACTAGAGGTAAATATTTGTCATTTGGGGGAACTGATCCTTTAAATCTTAGGACGAGAACACCAAACCACGAGACAATAGCTGAAGTGCAAGAGTTTGTTTTTATTATTAACCGTTGACACAATCAGCAGAGAAATGAGACGAAACAAAGAGACATTGAAATCAGATCTTATTGAAAGCTGCTACGTCGACACTCTGGATCTGAAACAAAGCAAAAAGGAGAAACATAAGTTACTTTAGGATATATGTGCAATATTCACTTTTACAACTACTTATTTATTTATATTTATTTTATTACTTTTATTATATTTAACCAGTGCTGGCCTAAACATCATCAGAATCTAAATTAAATTTTTATATATTTTTCCACAAATATGTATTAAATTATTCCCCATAGTCTATTCTCTTCATTTCATAGCTTTCCTCTTGGTTGCGCTGCTTCCAGCCTCAGATCGAGATTTGGAGGTCTGGCCTTTATGTTAGAGCTTTTATCCAATCATATTTCAGCCATCATGTGTTGCCAGGGTCCACGAAACCTGCCCTGAGGCCTTCAGAATCAACAGTGCGGGCGCCTGTAGCTTAAAGTGAACGGAAACAAAACTGTGGCGATAACCAATCAGATTTCGAGTTGGGGACACCGGGGCCAGCTAGCAGGCGTACGATAACGTCAACACGTCCACGTCTTTTGATTGGATACGCACTATTGAGAGGCAGAGCGATGCAGAGCTAGCAAACTTTGAACGAGCTAATTTGTGTAGATTTCTACAAGCTGTTTTTTTTCAACCCACGATGGCTGAAGGAGGAGAAGAGATCGATTTGGTCGCAGATATAATTGCAATGCCATTTTCAAGACGAACATTTCAAGAAAAGATAGACATCGACTGCCAACCTCGACGCTAGCGAGCCTATCACAGCCGGGAAAAGGGTTTGTCCACCACTTTCAAATCACTAACTACGAGCTGTACCCCTGGCTCACAGCCTCCGAGAGGCACTGCACATTGTACTGCTGGGAATGCTATTTACAACTAAATGTTTCGTAAATATTAATATAACTCTGTTGTTACGGTGATGTAACGCCCGGTTATACTGCGTTTCTGTCTAAATGTATAGTTTCTAGAGCCATGGCATCATAATGATGGTATTAAGAGGTGGAATAATTCAGGTAGGACTGTGTAGGACATCACTGAAGGCCTAGGTGTGAAATGCACGGCCCGCCACTGTATTTAACTATTGTGTACTCGCCACTTTACTTCGTATGTTCTTTTGCTGTAACAAGGTCAATTTCCCCGTTGTGGGACTATTAAATGATTTCTGATTCTGATTCTGTTCCTGATTGCAAAACTGTTTGTCAAGTTACTGAATGAAGTACAATCTTTCAGCTTTTGTTCCACCCTCATGTTGACCACATGATGGTAACAATGTGCTGACAGTGTCTGAAAAGCAGATTCAATGACATGTACAGCTGCCTGTTTATTATGGAGCCAGGACAGGGACTTTAAAATGTGGCATTGGCTGAAAAACTCAGGCATTCAAAGTGATTTTATATTCACAAGTGTATTTGCACAAGTCACTCTTTTGACAGCGGTGTTCAGTTTAGACTGTGTTTTGGTAGGAAGGGGAGGAGACAAGGAGAGCATTATGGCCGTGTAACGTGCAGAACTTCACTGTTGTGGATCTTTTCAGTTCAGGTTCTGTTTTTGGTTTGTCACTGCCCTTGCTCCACAGTAAATTAGAAACACCACCAAACTGAAGGTCATGCAATAAATCCAACCTTCAGGGAAGTTACAATGTTCAGGTTTTATTGATTCATTGTTATGCTGATGTTATAGTTTGTGTCACTGTTGAATTGTATTACGTCGCACTTGGAGACAAAATGTTAGAGACCCTTAAGTGTAACACTATTTAAAAAGGTGCCACAAACTACAGCCTCTAACTTAATTAAGTTTAATAAACATCTACAAAACTTAATATCATAACAAGACTGCTATAAGACTACATTAGTTTAAACACGATGCTAATAAACTGACAACTGTTCATGTCAGTGAGTCTCAGGCTCCGTCAGCACACTGCTGCCATCATGTGGTGGAAATGAGGCTCTGAATAAACCCAAACAATAAAAAGCAGGTTCACACAGAGCCTGAGAGTTTATGAGCTCAAGCTTAGAAGAATGTTAAATGCTTCTGATTTGGGCAACATTTACAAAACAAACATCCACCAAAGTGTCACAGTGACTGTTGAATGTTATACTTACATAGTCTTCAAGGAGGTGACCAAACACAAGGTGGAAACAAATGAGACAATTTATGTTGTTGGTCATTGCATATATATGTATCCATTGTTTCACCTACTTGTACATAATGGTTATATGTTTATTGTTTACCCATCTGTGTTGTCCTTGTTTTTAGCTGTATGACTATTTATATCTAATTGTTCTGGCTAATAAAGCAGATTCTGAAATGTTTTACGACTTTTTTTTTAATCTATAGTTTTTGGCTCCTGTTGCAGAAATTTAATTTAGAGGAAACCTGCTGAGAACGCAGATGTACGGGTTTAACATCCAATAAAATGGAGGATTGAGGCCTGGCTTCTGTCTCTTCGTTGTCTTCACTACCAAACAGGTCAATTTCATCATCATCCTCTTCAGTCGAAATGTTTGCCTCCTGGAATGCACAGATTGATTGGCTGAGTAGCATCACGTGAGATGGCTCAACTTGCATGTAATTTGTCTGTGAGTTTCCGGAACCGCTGAGTCGGTGTCTGGGTCCGAATTCGGATTGCGGCCCGCCTGTTAGTGAGCTATGACTAAAACAGACGCAAAACATGTTGTCTTCACAAGTCATCTTTATTAAGGGCGTTACACATTGAATCTGTCGCACTGGTTTAGCTCAGAGTTTACTTCTGTTTATCAATTCTCTCTGGAGATTACGATGCTCACTCTCGTCACACGGGATCAAACCTCGGGCGCTGTCCAGTGTTTTTCTCCCTCTGATTCCACCTGCACAAAAATAGCTGATGTTTGAAGTAATCTCCTTTTAAAGAAGATAAAAGCACTGTTGCAGCATTGTTAAGTTGTTTCCACACAGCAGTGTCCCATTAGTACCTACAGAGCAGACTGCAGCAGCCTTTATAAGGTCTGTTTCCTGCTCCAGCCGTTGCACTGGTTTAGCTCAGTGGTTACTTCGAACAACTATTCTCTCTGGAGAATTCACTGCTCTCTATCCCTCCGTGGGATCGAACCCCGGGCGCTGTCCAGTGTTTTTCAACATTAGAAGAAATATAAAAAAAGGTCTTGGGTATATATTTATTTAAATACTTACTTGTTTATGCATTTATTTATTACATTACATCACAGTTCATTTAGCTGACGCTTTTGTCCAAAATGACAAACAATGCAAACAATCATGAGGATACAACTCCGAACCGCAAGAATCGTGCAAGTACATTAGCTTCAAATAATCCAAACAAAAGTGCATCATACAGAAACAATAGAAGACGAATTCAACCATTAGCTACAAATAAGCCAAACCAATGTAAGTGCAATATACAAAGAACAAATGTTTTTGTTTTTATTGTTTTTCATTTGTCCAGGTGCAGTTGAGTTTTCAGACTGCGACGGAAGGTGAAAGACTATAGGGGAGGTTGTTCCACTATTTTGGAGCCAGGATAGCAAACAGGCAGGTTTTGTTTGAGGGGAATCTGGGTCCCACTCGCAGTAATCCCACTTCTACAAAATGAATACTTTTACTTTTTGCACTTGCAGTTTTTTTTATGCTCATACTTTTGATCTGTTAGTGAAGTTACATTTGAATGCAGGACTTTTATTTGTAACATTGTAATATTTCTACATTTAGTATGTACTTTTACTTAAGTAAATATTTGAATACTGTTCCCACAACTGCACACAATCACAGCACAATTAGAAAAAATGTCTTTATGTATATTTTTATTTAAATATAAATTAGTTCATGTGTTTATTTCTGCATTAATTTATGTATTTATTCATCCATCCGTTTGTCATTTTTAGTCTTCCACATTCATTATCCACAATGCAGTACCTTTTCTTCAAAACATTCAAAGTAGACCTGAAGAACAGTTTCTCTGTCAGTCCTGATATTCCAGTCAGAAGCAAAGTTTGACTCCTGACAAGTTAAGTATATAAACCAGTTTTCTGCTAACGACACTGCACTGTCTTAGCTCAGCGGTTACTCCTATTCACCAACGAATTGCCTTCTCTGTTAATCAGGGATCGAACCGCGGGCGCTGTATAGTGTTTTTTTTCTTCCTACCAATCCAAACTATACACATTAATGTACTATATTATAAAGGTCTTCTTAGGAGGGTAAAAGCACTTTTGTTAAACTTGTTTGTCCATAACAGCAGAGTTTCATTAGGACCTACAGAGTAGACAACAGCAGTCTTCATAACGTCTGTTTCCTGTTACAGGTGCACTGGTCTGCTCAGTGGTTACTTCGCTCCGTAATATAATTAGGTTTCGGTTCTCTCAGTGGATATTATCAGATGACCAGCAGAGGGAGACAATCACCAGAGGGAGAATCGAGCTGGGGTCTTTCAGTGAGAGAGGTGATGGTGAGGTGTGTGAACTGGCTCTTCATGCAACGACACATTTTATTACTGAACTCAAGTGTTACTGGACAGGAAGTCAGAGATTAAAGGTTTCAGTGATCCCCACGGACTCTATCTGCAGTCTGCTTTGTCTGCTCTTCTTTCACTTTGCTCTCTGATATACAAACTGCATTTTTACACATGACTCGACACCTTTTCTGCATCCTCAGAATCCACTGTTCAACTCTGCAGATATGTCGTCTAATGAACCAAGGAGAATTTCTTTCAACGTGACTTTGGATTCTAATTCAAATGTCTTTGATTTTATTAAAATAAAACCACGGCTGCTGTTCAGTCTTTTGTCTCCTTCTGGTCTGACCTGCTGTCTTTCATTCTGTTAAAAACGTTTATAAACACAACAATTAAACTTAAATAAAAGAGTCAATACTGTAGGTAAATTGTTAAATCTGCAAATCAGTGAAGCAGAGTTGCTCTGATAGAATATCAAATGCTGATGTTGATTAACTCTGTGATCATATTTAAATCATATCATACCACACCATGTAATGTTACAGTAAATATTATGAAACACCTCTCTGTTTAATAAAGTTCAACAGCTCCACAAACTACATCTTACAAAATGATCATAAGGTTGAATCAACACCTCTACAACAGTTTCAATACAAGTGGAACATTAAAGAACATATGTATAGGATCTATTACAGGACTGTTGTATTAGAGTGCATTAGTTTTAGCTGGATGTACCTCATAAACTGACAACTCAGTGTACGTTTGCCCAGAGAAAGGATAGGAAGTTTAGCCACAACGGCTCTATAGATAAAAAATATACCAATCACAATGATACATTTGTAGTTTCAGTTTAGCAACACACCTCAAAGTTGAGTTGAGTTAACATCTACTGTAGATGTCTCCGAAATTCTAGCACTAATTTCAAGCCCTGGTTTAACACCGTTCTTCACAAGCAGTAGTAATATTGGTACTAAAACCAGATCATTTCTAATGGTACCCAACCCAATGAGAGTAATCGGGCTTCTTAGACAGGACTTGAAATGATCAAAAGAGCAGTAAAGATTTTAACAGAAACATATCTTATAGGTGGTACCTCTTAATGCAGGACAGGCACGAGGGCATGTACCCAATCAGTTTCAGCCTAAGTGTGTTAGTGCACAGACTGAATATTTCAGTCTACACATACAGGGAGGAGACAGGTGAAGTTATTGACAATAAGTAGAGCAACCATATGAGAAAAGTGACAACTATAAACTGTCACACAATTAGGAAAACTTAGCAGCTCAAGCTATTGAGGCTAATCGAAGCAACTGTATTCAGGAGATAGCCAGTACTGGAAAGTACATTTACTCAAATACTGAACTTGAGCCCACTTTTAGGTATTTGTACTTTACTTGAGTATTTCCATTTTATGCCACTTTATACTTCTAATCCACTACATATCAAAGGGAAATATACATTTCAATATTTCAATATACATATACATTTAATACATTTATTTGACAGCTTTACTTATTTGTAGATTCAGATTATTAAATTATAATCAATAAAATAGTGCTGATGATTATCAATACGATGATTATTGAAGCTACCCAGAAGTATATAAAGTATTTCAAATTAGCTTTACAACTTTAACATTTTAGCACAATAAAAGTATATATGAATGCATCAATGATTATAATCCAACGATATGATATTATTAAGTACTTTTACTTTTGGTACTTTATTTTAAATGCAGGACATGTACAATGTAAAATGTTGTGTTTTCAGTATTCTGCAAGATGTTTGCTCTGCTTTTTAAATGTTTATATAGTTTTTGCAAGAACAATAGTTGAACTGTGTCTTTGTCAGAGACAAAGCAATGCGGAACACAGTAAACGTGTTTGACGGCTTCAGGTATCAAGTGATTCTTTGCCAAGAGAAATATGATTACACCGAAAGAGATCTGCTTTCCTTCAAACTAAGAGCAAAGACAAAAACTAATGTGTTCTGCATTTAAGACACTTTGGCTATATGTGCCTCTATACTGGGAAAACATGACTCAGATAAAAAATTTACTGAAGTACAATTTTGACATACTTGTACTTTACTCGTAGTTGTACTATCATTCCATGCTTCTTTAAACAACATTAATATTACATTAATTTCATAACTTTAGTTAATTGTTATTTCTTACATAAAAAACATATGATATGCTTATAAAATATGATGCAGTATATATTAAGTAGCCTGATCTACATAGTACTATACAAAAATAGTTGTTCTATATAATTAGAATTTTGTACATTTTGCTGATAAATTATGTACCTTCTGTACATATTGGGACATTTTGATTGGATTTTTTCTTGTAAAGGAGTATTTTTAGGCCATGGTATTTCTACTTTTATTTAAGTATTTTTTTCTTTGTACTTCTTCTACCACTGCAAATAAATGCATAATGTATGATTTTAAGATATATAAAACATAGGTATATTGGATGTAGGATTCAGGTATGATGCTTATTATGTGATAATTATATATAATTATGGATAAAGACTTTATTGATCCTTGAGGGGAAACTCACAAGATACACAGCAGTATATCAAGTAGTTACAATGATCCCAACCTTTATAAGCTGCAACATTAAAGTGGTGTACACAGTACTGCATCCATAATTATAATAATATAATATGCATTATTCTGGAATGGACCAGAGTACTTTGACTTTTGGTACTTAAAAAATATTTTGATGCTTATAATTGTGTATTTTTACTCAAGTAATATTTTGAATGCATGACTTTTACTTGTAACAGGGTATGTCTACACTGTGGTATTGTTAAAAGATCTGAGTACTTCTAATGTTATTTGTTCACTGTGACTCTTAATTTGAAGGTACGACCGGATGTCATGATTATTGCGGTAGACTCGACACCGCCGTGTTACAACACGACCTGGCAAGTGTGATTGTGGATGTAAATAGCATTGCTGCGCACTAAAAAACGATCACACTTATTGATACCTACTTTTGTGGCATAGTTATCATATATTTACTGTAGAGTATAACATTCCTGACAAACTAGCACACAAGCTAACAACAGCGGACTGTCCTGATGGCGGCTGTGAGGAGTATGAACAAAATGTATGGAGTATGTTTCCGTCGGATGGCAGGACTGAAGGCATCCAGGCTGCTTCAACACAGAGCCTTCAGAGTCGGTGTAAGTTTAAAAAAGTGCAACAATGCGGTATTGCTCCAGTTGGTAACTAGCGTTAGCTAAAAGTCACGAAAGGTCGCTTTAGCAACCACAGGACTGTTGGAAGAAGGGATCTGATTTTGATTTAAAAGCAAAACGTCAAGTAACATTATCACCAACGACATAAGTAGATAGAGAAAGTGTAGGTATAACGTTTATGATCGTTATGTTTAGGTTACGATTAGAGGTGTTTGGACTGAAGTTAGGGGATACATCAAGGATTCACAAAAACGCGTTGCTTGACTTCAGTTATCGCGATGGGTTGTGAGGCAGCTAACTTTAGCTTAGCTGACAACCTTGCAGAAAGTAACGTAGCTTTAATTATATACCGATTCTCCAACGCAGCCTTATCAGGTCAAACTGAAGGTGCCCACGTGTTTTGTGAATGCATGTTTATTCAAATTTATAAACATTTAGTCAGCAGCTTGTCAGGCACGGATGCACCCTGTGTTTGTTGTTGTGACTCTGAAGAAGCTAGATGGCTAACTCTGGCTAGCTGCATTACTATTGGTCGATCAAAGGGGCGTGAGGAGAAAACTTCCGTCTTCAACTTGAAGTAGAAATACTTGTTTGTTTTACTAAAACAATAGGAACAGATGTTATTGTCAGCACCCATGAAATAAAAAAAATCATGTTCTGGTATTTCTTGTGGTGTACTGTCGATCTGCAGTCTCTATGCCAGATACAATTATCATTTTATACAGTGTAAATAATGATGGCAAGTCGTTTAAAAAACAAACATATTTCACTTTACAAAGCATTTGCTTTTTTTATGTCATTATTAAGAGAAAGATGAATCCCTCTTTTGTGGTGTCTATTTTAGAGAGGACTTTATAAATAATGCTTGTATTCAATCTCTCAGGCTGTGCACCGGCAGGAGCCCTTTGACTCGACACTGGAAAAGCCACAGTTTCCTGGAGCCTCAGCCGAGTTTGTGGATCATCTTGAGTTCATCCAGCCCAATGTAATCTCTGGGATCCCAGTGTACCGGGTGATGGACAGGCAGGGCAACATCATCAACCCCTCTCAAGACCCTCAGGTACAGTCAACCTGCCTATGCGCTTGGTTATTAAAAGTTGCACTATGGCCTCCACTAAGTTAATTTGTTGGTCGTTTTGTGCGTTTATTTTCTTGCGCAGCTCTCCAAAGAGCAAGTTTTGAACTTCTATCAGAAGATGACTCTGCTGAACACCATGGACCGCATTCTTTATGAGTCCCAGAGACAGGTATGCGTTTCCTCTTGCATTTCCTCATGGAACAGCTGAAGAATGTTTTTTGTTAATTTGATTTCTCTTACAGGGTCGGATCTCATTCTACATGACCAACTATGGTGAGGAGGGGACACATATTGGTAGTGCTGCTGCGCTTGACCCAAGCGACATAGTCTTCGGTCAATACAGAGAAGCTGGTAAGGATAATACAGCATGTTTCTTTTCCTTAAATATTTCTCTTTAAGATATAGGTTTACTTTTTAAAGTTTTGATGGAGATCTACTTATTTTAGTAACGCTACTGTAATAACCATCCCATAGTTTCTTGTCTTGTGAGTAACATTGTTATAATTCCTATGCTGCCCTGCAGGAGTGCTGATGTACCGTGGTTTTCCTCTGGATATGTTCATGGCTCAGTGCTACGCCAACGCCGATGACCTCGGCAAGGGACGGCAGATGCCTGTCCACTACGGCTCCAAAGATCTGAACTTTGTCACCATCTCCTCTCCGCTGGCCACTCAGATTCCTCAGGGTGCGCGCTCTACACCCGTGTGTTAACATCTCCAGTCTGTGGGTGCAAACATACACCTGTAAATATATATTCATGCCTGATGTGTCCATTTCAGCGGCCGGAGCTGCATATGCCGTCAAGAGAGAAAACATGAACCGTGCTGTGATCTGTTATTTCGGCGAGGGAGCGGCCAGCGAAGGGGACGCACACGCCGGCTTCAACTTCTCTGCCACCCTCGAGTGCCCACTGATATTCTTCTGTCGTAACAACGGCTACGCCATCTCCACCCCCACCAACGAGCAGTACAGGGGAGATGGCATTGGTAAGAACCCTCAGTGTGGTTATTTGATGAAATATTTGCAGCAGCTCTCAAACACACGCTTTATTCTCTCCGTTTGAACAGCTGCTCGTGGTCCAGGTTATGGCATGCTGTCAATCCGTGTCGATGGTAACGATGTGTTTGCTGTGTACAATGCTACCAAGGAGGCGCGGCGCAGAGCTGTGGCTGAGAACCAGCCCTTCCTTATTGAAGCAATGACCTACAGGTTTGTTGACATTTGAGTTGAGACCATTCGGCATTATCAGACTGAGGACACATGAAGTAACTTTGGAGATGACGGCTCATTTTTATCATTATGAGGTTTTGGTCATTACAAATCGTTAACAAATCTTTTTGCTACTTAAATGTTAAAATTGCCCAACTTTCTTCTTTAAGTCTGAGGTAAATGCAGAGTTCATAATTTACAAATAAACAATTTACATTAAAAAATAACATGAATTATTTAGGTTGGCCTTTTTAAAGTAGAAATCATGCGAGTGAACAGAATTACCATAATTGTATTATCCGTGTCCGTTTTGACTGCCATGATTAACATACAAAAACATTCTGTGCAGCGATAATTTTAAATTGAAACCAGCAGTTGGCGATTTAAGAGTTACTGACTTCAGCCTTGAGGTCTAGTGACTATTATGAATGAGTACAATCAAAGTCGATGCAGCAGAACCGGAGACTGTCTTTTTATTCTGTGCATTCATTTCCCTTGTAAAAACCTGGTGCCTGCATTACCCACAATGCAACTCTACTGCAGACAGTTTGGTTGTTTGTTGGAGACAGCTACTGTATCCTTGAGCTGCTAGCTTCAAGCAGAAATAAGAACACAAAGGCCTGGTAAGATCACTTCTGTTTGACGCCACATGCCCAGATTTCCGCCCCATCTGATTTTGCGCAGCTCCCTTTGGAGCCACAAAAAGCTTTATAAAAACCTTTTTTACATATGCAGTAGTACTACACACAGAATTTGTGTTTGAACTGCACGTGAGTACACAAACTGAATCGTAAGCAAGTAGAAAATAACTAAGCCTTTTTGTATTAAAGTTAAGAGACAACACAAGAACATTTAAATCCTTTTATCAATGTCACACACACACACACACACACAACCCCATAACACTAACACATTACATTAAGTTCAATAAGGAATGAAATTGTTGAAAGGAAGTAAATCTCTGATGTGATCATCTGTGTATACAGCTAATAACCCTGTTTATTACAGCAGTTGCTCGCTGCACTGAATTGTCAATCTTGCCTTTAGTGATTAACTTAAATTAGTTGTTTTATTCATTTGCACAAGTTAAGACCAAAAGATACAAATAACAATAATGTGCAAAGATGCATGAAGAAAAAAAAATATATATAGCAGAGGTTAATAACCTTTTGAAGGTAGGACTTGACGGTAACAAATTAAAATAAGAGTTCCATAAGTTACGACCTAAACATTTTAGTCAGAATTGACCAGCAATCAAATTATTTTCTTAAACATCTTACTGGCTAAGAGTGGATCTGTGAATTATACTGAAATGTTAGAATACATGAAATCATCAGTTAGATTCTCCTCTCCTAATTGTATCTTGTTTTAAAAGTACATATGGGAAGTATTAACTTCTTGTAAGTTGCTTTGGACAAACGTGTCAGCTAAATTAACTAATTTATTAATATATTTCTTATGTTTCTGAAATAAAGGAGTGGATGGGGTGACAGGATTTAAATTGGATAGTAATTTGAACAAAATGCTTTTTGACGAGGTACATTTTATGAATAGAAAACAAAAATGCTGTAGTATGGAAGAAAATGTATTTGTTTCACTCCTCAGAATTGGCCACCACAGCACCAGTGACGACAGCTCAGCTTACCGTTCCGTGGACGAGGTGAACTACTGGGACAAGCAGGACCATCCCATCTCCAGGCTGAGACATTACATGACGGCCCGCAACTGGTGGAGCGAGGACGACGAGAGGAGCTGGCGGAAGCAGTCCCGCAAGACTGTGATGGAGGCATTCGAGAGGGCTGAGAAACGGCTGAAGCCGAATCCCGAGTTGATGTTTACTGACGTGTACCAGGAGATGACGCCAAATCTGAACAAGCAGAGAGAATCCATGTGGAGGCACATGAAGCAGTATAAAGAGCACTACCCATTTGACCAGTATGTTAAATAACCACATTCACAGGTTGGATTTGGTGACCAAATGTGGGACTGGGATTAACTGCTGCACACCCTTTACTCTAGTCATTACAATATAGTTTTGATGGTTCCTTTCTATCCAAGGAGAACGGTCGTTTAAAATAAAATATAAATTGTACTTCATGCCTCTGGGTTTGGTGCCTTAAATTAGTAGATTTATCGTCTACAGTAAAGCTCCTTTGTAAATGCTAAATCACACTTTAGTCTCAGTTATTCCAAGGTCACCCCTATTTTATTTGTTTTGTTTTTAAAGTGCAGCATAAAACAGCTGGTGAAGTTTGAATGCAAAAGAAACGTGCAATGTGTGTATGTTCCCTCTCCTGTAACAGTCTTTTCCAGTGATTGATATATTTAACAGGTTTCCTTCTGTATCATTAAGGTGACCCTAACCCTAACTTGTGTTAAAGAGCTTTCCTATTTTAATGTTGTTTTTTAGTATATAAACCCAAGTTTTAGGTGGGTTTGTATGCTGTAATGTAGTTACATACTATACTAAATCCCAGAACTGTACACTCATGTGACATGTTTGGTGTTTTGTGGAAAATAAACTATGGAACTTTCATTTGTCTTGGTTGAATAATTGTTTTATTCAAATTCAATAATTAAATAGGAAAAGTGAGTTAACAATTAAAGAGTTCAATTTGACTTGGCAGTGAAATATGTTGAAGCTCCTGCAGCATCATCTTGAAGCAGGACAGTGATGATGGAAGCAAATGAGCCAATATGTCGCTGCGGTCAATATTTCCTCTTTGTGTTCTTTAGCTCATCAGTCCCGTTCAACAAGTCAACAAGGGGCTGTGAATGCCCTTCCACAGCTTCTTAATCTGCCGCGGGGAGCGCTGGTGGATCAGAATAAGATCTTTGTGTACACACAGATTCTCACGATCTTGCTCCTTGACGTCAAATGTCTGAAAGCGCGAGTTTGCCTCCGCAGAAACCCCCACAGCCTTAAAGCACATCCCAGCGTAGACGTCGTCAATGGGGAAGAAAGGAATGACGCGTGAAACTGAATGTAGGGGTTGCAGCATCGCTCCAGAGATAAGAAAACCGCCACCACCGGCGTAAGCAGGGTATGGGCCTTCATAGAAGCTCAGAGGAATGTAGTATTTGCTTTTAGTGTCCCTGAGGGGAGTTGCTGTGGTTATGACATGTCCAACGTACAACCGAGAGGCCTTGGATGGCTCCAGAGACCGCAGGTAGCCGAGTAACCCTGGCGTGTTGACAAATACATCATCATCGCCACTAAAGACAAAGGTAGCATTAGGACAGTATTGCAGTGTCCATTGGAGAAGCATGTTCATTTTGAGCGTCAGGTTCAAGAGAGATTCATGGAAGTCCCACTGCAGGAGGTCCCCAAAGTGTCCTGCTTCAAAAGACAGCAGTGGGCTGAGGTCAGGGTCACCAAGAGGGGAGCTGCCCAGCAGAAACACAGTGTGCACCCTCACTCCACTCTGATGCAGCCCCTCTCGCCCCCAGGTCTCTCGTACTGCCTGTCTCCGCTCAAAGTTTCCAGGAGTTGACTTGATAGCAAAAAGCAGGACCGTCTGGTTGTCTTTATCAGAGATGCACTTGTTAGGTTGATTAAACAGTACTGGAGGTGTCCTGCAGTTCATGCCCTGCAAAAAGTCCTGGAATACGACGGAGTAGGAGCCGACGTCGTGCACATTGGTTTGCAGAAGATCTTGATTTGTCTCCCTGCAGCGAGACCAATCGTACTCATGTATGAAAGGATTTTCTCCCTTGTCCAGATTACTGAGAGCCAAGTACAGCAGACGGTTCCAGTACGCTCCGTTTTGAGGGATGCTTTCTCTGAGGCCTTTACTGACGGACACTTTGTGGAAATCTGTGTGAGGTGTGGTGAAGCGCTTCTGCTTGGAGGATTGTGTTTTCATATCCCTGTCGTCAACACGGAGGGCAGGATGTTTGAGGAGTTCATCTGGTGCAGCCCTGCGACTGTAAGTCGTCTCCAGGTGTAGAGTTGAGTAGAAGAAGATCAGAAATAAAGAGACAAGGAGAACCAAAGCACTGAAGGTTTGAATACGCCTCATTGGTTCGCTGCGAGTAATCCAAGTTGTGTGGTGTTTTGTTCCTACAAGTGGATCATCTTTCAGGGGAGATGTTTCCGGGACCTGGCGTATTATTGTCTTCAGGTTACACAGAAGGGGACACACTGGAGGTACCTGCCAACAGAACAAATAAGACAGGACACCTTAATGTAATCACATTTAAAGAGTTGATGTAATAAATGAAGCTGGCAAAAAATAAAAATGTTATGCAAATTGTTGTTTTTATATTTCGCCTCCTGACTTTGTCTTTAAATGCTGAGAAAAAAAAATAGTCAAGTCGACAGGGACATAATAATAATAATAATAATAATAATAATAATAATAATCCATATAAACAACAAATCTAATTATTTCATGGTCGCAATGTTTTCAGTATTAATTGCAATACTGACTTAACTGTACAATAAATTAATAAATTCTGCTTTATGAGAAATATGCATCAGGGGACGTTCCTGGTGAGACAGCCCGACAGTGGAACACCTCTCCATGGATCAGTATCAGCGGCTGAACCATAGCGACTGTAATAGTAAATGTCATCATATACTTTTTGTGCTCTTATATGCATATATTGCTGATGAGTTTGTCTCAGTAGTTTTCCACTGTACCAGTCAGGTACTTTCCACTGAACAGGAGATTCTTAATTGCATCACAACTCCTCTTGAGTAGGTTTTGGTTGCATTAAAATCAGTTTCATTAATATGATTTATGCGCACCCAACTACTCTGTGCGCAGTGTACTTATTAGGTGCTGATAAGCTATAGGACTCTTCCACCCCACCCCACCCCTCACTGTCTTTAAAATGCATGAACACAGATATAAAATTGTTCAGGTTAAGAACTGTCCAACGCATTATTAAGACCTGGAAGGATAGTGGTGAACCATCCTCTTCGAGGAAGAAATGTGGTCGGAGATCACTTAAACATTTGGTGAAATCATATCGTAAGAAAACAGTAGAACTCACGGCTATGTTTAATAGTGAAAGGAAGAGCATTTCCACACGCACAATGCGAAGGGAACTAAGGGATTGGAACTAAACAGCTATAAAGCTTTAAGAAAACCACTGATCTGTGAGGCTAATCCGAAAAATAGGCTTCAAGTTGCTGGGGAACGCGCAACCTGTGATAATCACACCCAAATCACATTTTCAACCCTGTAAACAACAATATCCCCTAAAACAGGAGGCTAGTGATGGTATTACACCAGTCTTTGATTATCTTTTGCAGGCAGGAGTGATTGTGCCCGGCCCGGACTCACCGGTCCAAACACCAATATACCCTGTCAACAAGATCAGAAATAAGGGACAACCGTGGCGTTTTGTCCAGGACCTCAAGGCAGTAAATGACTCTGCGTCCCTTTTCCCCACCCCAGCAGATGGCGACGACCATAACTGTTTGGCAGAACTGGATGTTCTGTGTACTGTCTGCCATTTAGTAGATGGTTCTGCTTCCAGGGATCGCACGTCTGGCCTAACACATGTTAGTTTCTCATCAGGCTTTTCAGCATATGCACAAAAATCTGTGCATCACGTGTGCCACTCATTGGCAGATCAACTGCAGGAACAAAGCAGGCTGCTCAGCCACCATCCACAAAACCTTTTGAACACCTTATGATGGACTTCATTAAACTAAGCTCATCAGAAGGCAAAGGGTATTGTCTAGAAATGGTCGACATGTGATCAAAATGTGTAGAAGGCATTGGTGTGGCTCATCACTGCAATGTGTGAACATGACTTGTTGCAACACTGCATTAACTTTTCCTCCACTCTCTCTGACATGAGAAAATAAGTGCCAGCAGCTCTGCCCTCACCTGCATCCACACCACTCCACAAACTGCAATCAGGCGATTGTGTGGTGGTAAAAGACTTCAGATGAAAGAACTGGCGATCCAGAAGGTGGCAAGGCCAGTTCCAGATCCTCTTTACCACCCACACAGCAGTGAAGGTGGCAGAGAGAACAACGTGGATCCACACCAGCCACTGCAATAAGGTGCCTCATCCCACAGACTCTCCAGAGCAGCACAAGGGGTTAGCACCACAAACCTACCTAAAGAGACAGAACAACTCTTAGAGAATCAGGGTGTTGCAAGCTGACCAGAAGGGTCCGACTAGACCACGAGCTCACTCTGACATTCGCAGTTACACTGCCCTCAAATCATCAACTTAGGAGCAGCCATCAAGTGACTGCAGAAGAGTTTCTGTCACCTACGCGGGATCTACGCGTCCTCTACCGTGGACCGACCACACCCATGGCATTCATTCCGACACGCGTTATTTGGCTTTAATATCAATCATTATTGTGGTTCCCATTTTACACACACTTTCATCCAGCCAGGTTTGATGTTTTAGCACCTGTGATGAAATTGTACATACTTTATAATGTTGATGAATAGAATGATCTAAAGGGAGGAATGTAATAGTAAATGTCATCATACGAGTTTTGTGCCATTATATGCATATATTGTTGATGAGTTTGTCTCAGTAGTTTTCCACTGTACCAGTCAGGTATGTTCCACTGTGCTAACAGGAGATTCTTAATTGTATCACAACTTCTTTTGGGAGTAGGTTTTGGTTGCATTAAATCAGTTTCATTAATATGATTTATGCGCACCCAACTACTCTGTGCGCAGTTTCTGTTTTGCATCAGGTGCTGATACGCGATATGACTCTTCCACCCCACCCCTCACCATCTTTAAAATGCATAAACAGATATAAAGATATAAAATTGTTCTTCCTCACCCAGACTTCTCGCACTCTGAATGACGATTGAACCTTCTCTGCGCAGAGAATAAATACTCCAAAGACAATAATCTTATTTGCGGTATTATAGACTTCACTGGTCATTTGTATAAATACTTAATTCAAACTTTCCGTGACACGACATACCATCAGCCACTTTTTGATCTCTTTTTCGATAAAAAAAAAATATATATATATATCTGCTTCCAGTACTGTTGCATTCAGTTAGTTAAATATCCCGATGTGGCCTTGCAAAAAGGTAGTCTGCAGCTACACTCTGCCGGGGGTACCTGAACACACCTTTCTCCCCAGTGTTTAATTAGCACCAAACCGTTTTTGTACAAATAACAGGTTAGGTCCTGAGGGGGCTTCCTTTATAAAACAGCGTCACAATAAATTAAGAACACAATTGACCCGTGATTTAAGACGAAAACATGAAATGCATAAGGTTACCTTATATTATATTGAATATATTGCCATGTTTGAGCCTTGGTCTTTAAAATGCGTAAAACGTGGTTTTACTTAATTCAAGTATGACTCAATTCAAAAGAAAAAAGACCCGTCTACATTTTACAAACAAACACACCCAAGTGCTTGGCAATTGAGACCTTTGACCTGCAGTTTAAAAAAAAAAAAGTAAAACCAGTCACAAAGAAGATCATTTCACATTCACGTTTTGTAAAATACTTACTAAACCCAAGAAGGCGAGCAGAAGCTGAAGCACGTGTCTCAAGCAGCAGAAGAACACAATATTATCCAGGTGCCTTCAGATCCTACGGACAGGTGCACAAATCCGCATCATTTAGTTTTAAACTGCATATTTTTCATTAATGGAATGGGGGAAGCGATGCAAGCGCGTGCAGGTCTGTACCATAGACTGTGTGAAAGAGCATGTCCAGATTAAGACCAGGTGATCACTTCACCCATTAGAGCGGCCAGGTGGAGGCCACGCCCATCTTAAGGTCCGTCTGAGACAGGTTTATTTAAACGTTTGACAGGAAACATCACTGACGTACAAATTATTTAAGACAAATTGTCTCTTGACAAAATCACCAGGAAGGTACATGAGCACAGTGATCAGATCAGTAAAGCTCCGTTTTTTTTCAATGTATTGCATCTCGAGCAGGCTTTTTTCTCAGCCTGGTAAAGTATGACAGAAAGAAAAACACATATCAAGACAATCACAAAAAATAGGAAAGAAAAGAGAAATAACTCCTATACAGTGGAAAACAGCTGCTCTCTTTTCCCCTCATCCTTACAAAACCATGCAATGTGATGAGCTTTGTTTGTGAAATAAAAGCACTTTAAATCGATATGACAAAAAACAATGAGCAATTAATTGATAATGCTTCTAAAACCATAATTTTTCATCAGATCTAACTGTTCACGTCCTGAGTACTTTGCAATATAAGGCAAAGTGGGTATTTGCCTTGGAACAAACTGGAACTCTTGGTCTCTGCATGGAGAGGAGCTCTTAAAGGAGTTTAATTAGAGATGCCCTGATATGACCTAAAGGATACTAGAGCACTCAAAATGACCAAAAACCAATGTGTGAACTTTAGTCTATATTGGTATTCTGGTCAATTAAGTTTATTCCAAAGCACATTCTGGGAAACATATTTGTAGATCGAAGTTAGTAATTGGCATCTTCTCATCCATTTTATAACAAGAAAAACAAAAATAAAACCTTTATTATATAAGTGTGCTGGTATGAGTATTTGGTATTGCAGCCCATTATGAATATCTGAACTACTATTGGGCCAATACCAGGACCATAACAATATACAACCAACATAATGTGTGCAGTGTGCACATGGGGAAAATAGTGTTCATATCTAGAAGACCATCATTTTTAAAGCATTGAGTTCAGCGGGTTAAAAAGGCAAGAACAAATACTGCAGATCTGTTGGAAAGAAACACAGTATCTGCCGGGGAATATGAGGGGCTAAACGTCAAACAGTTAAGATTGCTGCTAGAATGGAAGTGAGAGCCTCAACGCGAAAAGAAGGATGCAAGTCGGCGGTTGAGGATTTGACGTCACAAGCTGGGAGGGAAGTCAGCGAAGGATCACTCTCATCGTCCTGAATGGTTTTCTTGATGCGGAGAAGCATGGTGGTGAGCCACTGGTCCAACCGAGAAATGGTGTCGAATTCCTTCACCTGAGAAAAGAGCAGTAAATATTAACAACATGATCCACACCCCAAATTATTACCCAATATAAAATATATGTATTATTATTATTATAATTATTATGCCATGTTATGTTATACTATATTGTTTGTATATGCACCTTACACTACATCTTTTTTCCCCATACTATACTGCACTATATCATACTTTCTTATGTTAATTATATACTGTCCTACTACATTATATTTATATTATATTGCTATATCAATACAGACAACACTAAGTGCCAGAACTTACTCACATTATATATTATTCTCGTGGATGCTGTTTACATACTAGACTTGCTGACTCGCTGCCACACCAGTCACTTCCCCTTGTAACTTTTTATGTACGGTAATTGCTCTTGAATAGTTTCTATTTTTACTTCTTTTGTAATTGTAGTTGTACATACCTCTTATTTTTCTTTACTTTCCTATTTATTTAGTTTGTGTCAAGAAACAGGTATACATATCTCAGGTAGCAGAAAAACACTCACATTTTACTGGTATCTCAACACTTCATTCACAAGTCTCACTCTGGGTCTATACGCTGTGTAGTCTCACTGTGCGGGACTACACAGCGTATAGACCCAGAAACACTGCAGCACACTGGTGTCAGTCCAGGATTTTTTAAACTTACTGCTGCAGAACCTTGTTCATGCCACTGAAAGAAAAACTGTCCACTCACTGAGTCAGTGTAGGCTTCCAGGTTCTGCTCTTCATAGGCATCTAGAAGTTTCTGGTTAGATAAAAACAATAATGCTGTAAATCAGAAAGGCTGCCTATAGACAGAAATACACGCTGGGGATAAAAGAAAAAACAACAGCCTAAAAAAAAAACCGGTCTGTCTGCATGCCTCTAAGCTTAAAATAAAATAATGATTACTTCTAACGCTAACCCTATCTGGAGGATTATTTAATGCTTTAGTTTGTTTGTGTGACAACAAAGCCTACCTTCAACAGCTTGCATTCTCGAGCATCTGAAAAAGCCGGAAACATCTCTTCATACTTCTGCACGGCAAGCTGGGTGACAAAGAGGAGGAATATTAGGCTTGTGTTACACTTGGTGTACATGGAAACGGATTATAGTGCTGCGGCTTACTTTTGCATTCAGCATGTCGACACAGAAGTGACAGAGCGCTGCCTTGAAGAAGTGATCCTTGGCACTGTATTTCAGCAGCGTACTGTCCATTGCGTGGGTTCCGACCTGAAATCACAGAAGTACAATCGATGTTTGTTTTGTCACTACAAGCAACTGAATAACATGTTGATATAAAAAGGCACTGCTGGTGAGCGGTATCTTACCTGTTCATAGATCTCAATCGCTTTTGGGTACTGCTCCAGCTGAGCTGCATAGGTTGCTACTTTCAGAAGGCACTTGTTTGCTGAGCTGAAGAGGAAAATACAGAAGTTCCTCAGTCCACATGTATTCACACATCATGAGTCAAAGACCACCAGATTACTGAACTTTGGAAAAAAGCCTAAAAAAACATCACTCCTAAAAGCAGACAAGAGAAAATATATCTTATTTAAAGTACTCACCTGGTGGACTCTTCCCCTTTGTAATAATCTGCCGCTTGTTCATAATGAGCAATGGCCTGGAATGGAAATTGGACATAAAGCGTAAAGAGACTTTTTCACAAGAGATTATTTGACAGATTAAAACCACAGACATTATTAGCTGTGAAATTAGAAGCAAGAATCTGCCCTGAAATTAGCACCTTAGAATAATAAAATGTGAAACACGGATATCTGACCTTGTCTATGTCCACCATCTCCGTCTCATATATTTCAGCAATGGTGATGTGATGTTTGGCTGCAATGGTGAAGCGCCCCTAAAACAATAACAAAAAAACACGACAAAAGAGATCAACAGGGGGAACTACATGTTCAATCTTTTTCACATGTAATAATTTAAAAGAGACTAAGAAGAGTTCTCTGTGGGTACACTCACCATATCAGTGTATATCTCAATAGCTCGGTTTAAGCAGTTTATGGCCTCTGTTGAGAAATATAGAAGTATTTAGTCACATGACCGCATCCCTGCAATCATTCAGTGAATTCACTTCAATAAAAAGAACAAAGTAAGTAAAATTAGAAGCAACCAGTTGTAAGAAGTGTAGGGTTCATGGCAAGAGTCCATTTAATAATGCTCCTGTGCCTCACAGAAGGTGACCACTGGGCTTGATGTCATTATTGTATTTTCTCTGCAAAGCATTTATTTGTCCACATTCTCATTTTCTTACTGCACAGTGGGAGGAGCCGTGATCATCAGCTGACTTTATGTACACTGGATCTAGTACAGCAGCGTTTAAGTGAGCTTCAGCAGTTATATACTGCCGAGGGGGGTGATGGCGATGATGAATAGTCATTACCTTGTGGATCTGCTTTTTTGAAGGCGTTTCCAGCATCTATGAAGTTAGTCGCTGCATCGTGTTTGCTCTGCATCTGGAGGTGAAGGCGAGCCGCTTGGGAGAATGCGTTTCCTGCAGCTGAAAAGAAAATGTTGCATGTTAGGAGGATTGAATATCTTCACAGGCCTAAATAAGGAAAAAAGGTGGAAATCACTGAACATTTTCATTTAACCTGTAATAATGATTCTTACCACACCAATTTTTGGCCATTTTGTACATGTTGGCTGCCCTCACATACATGTCACAGGCCTCTTCCATCTTGGAGGAACTCCTGTGTGACAACACACGTGTTTAGTTAGGCAAGACTCATACAGAACATTACTGGGTGATATTGGCAACATCACATGCCATAATAGTTAATAACTAGATATTGAAAAAGTAAAGATATCTATCTGGATGGATAGTTCTGTTCGAAGCCTTCGTAAAGTGCTTTACAAACACCCAGCTGTGACCGCATTACAATAGAAATGACTGAAATGTACTGTTTACTCAACAGTCAAAAGAAGTTCAGAAAGTTGTATATTTAACCAATTGTTATTGTTTTTCAAAATTATGCCGTCCAAAATATTAATTCTGAGAAAAACTAATCATTAAAAACAAATGAGCTATCATATTACACAGACCCAGCTTTACCACACTGACACAAACTCTTACTGCATCTGATATCGCTGATGTTTGCAAATACAACCATTATATCATACTGTACTATATTTTACTATCCTGTTCCAGACCATATTACATTTCACATTATATGGCATTATGATGTATTATACTATATTGTTGTTATATATACACTCTTATTACTATATTATTATTATTATTATTATTATTATTATTATTACTACTATATTGCACCTCATACCATATATTCTGTCCCTTCTTATACTGCACTATTCCATACTATCTTAAGCTAATATATTAAAGTTTCTTATTACATTATAAGCTTTATTATTATTAATATTACGTTGTTTTATTGATACAGTATATACAGACAACATTTAGCATCACTACTCAATCATATTATAAATTATTCTGGTGTATGCAGTTTACATTGTGGACTTGTTTTACTTCTCTATTTACCTGTACTCATGTAAGCTTTTGAGTTCAAAGTAAACCCACTATTAAATATTATAAGATGGATTTGGATTGTTACATCTATGCTCAGATGTGCTGGTGGGTGAGGGTTTAATTTACTTTCTATTAATTTGATGCAACTCACATTTCCGTCCCACTCTGCTCTTGTAAACAAAATGTGATGGACATGTGATTTGCACAAACAGACTCAAGGACCTTGCAAGATGTTCCCAGTAGAAGGCGCTATAGCAGCAACATGTCAGCTAATATTCAGTGTTAAATGTGAATTACTTGAAATATTACACGAATGCTTTTGATTAGAGCCTTATCAGCACCTGGCATACTACAGACATGGCACTTGTCATTGTGTAACCGAGCCTCGTTCACTGCTGCATACAGCTACCGCTACACTTTAGTCTCAGTCTGTGTAGCTGTGATCTGAACGAAGATAAAGCTACAGAAAAAGCTAAACTGCCGCGTTGACCACACTCGCAGAACAGTGACCACAACAACTTCACGTAGGATAACCAGCAGCCCAGTTCTTCTGTTTGTGTCCTGCCTTTTAGATCTGGTGGTAACTGGTCATCTTCCGCTTAGTTGGCCTTTAGCTTTGACAAAATTAGCAGAAGCTAACTACAACACTCACCCAAACATCGCTCCGAAAAACGACTGGGATGATTTCATTTTCTTTTCAGCCTCGGCCACTAAAGCCGTTGCTTCCTTTTCTTTCCCGCTATTGTCCATTTTTCGTGTAACTGCTCTGATATTGAGGGAAGAGCGAGGAATTGCGAAAGTCAACAAACTTGCTATTAGTGCTAACAGCAATGTTTGTCTCTTGTCACGTCACCGGCCGCAAAGTAACTGTGAAGCCTGTCATATGACACGTGACCTGCTGCGTTCAGGTGCTCTTTGTAAACGCAATCTAGCAGTGGTGGAAGAAATACTGATATGTTTTACTTTTAAGTAAAAGTAGCAATACAACAGTTTAGAAATGCTTTGTTACAAATAAAAGTCATCCACTTACGTAAAAGTATTTGCATCGAAATATACTAGTGAACTTTTTTTACTCATTATGCATAATGTCCCATTTCAGAATAATGTTTATTATATTATTGCATTATAATTAGTGATGCAGAAATGTGTACATCACTTCAACGTAGCAGTTGGTAAAAGTGGGACTACTTTTAATTAATTAATATACTGCTAGGTAGCTTGTGGACATACATCAAAATTAATTTGTTGATCAGATTGTTGTGTTATTAATCTGAATCTGAAAAGTAACTCGTAACTAAAGGTATCAGATGGATGTAGTGGAATTAAAGGTAGCCTACAACATTTGCCTTTGAATGTAGTGGAGTATAGGTATAAAGTGGCACATAATGTAAATACTCAAGTAAAGTATCAGTACAGTGTTTGAGTAAATGTACTTAGTTACTTTCCACCACAGAAAAACACTTTTAGTATGTGTTCAGGTGTTGTTGATCGGATTTTGAATCAAATAAAACCAGCAGTGGTTCAGACTCAGAGACCACAGAAGGCAGCATTGTTATCCACATTATGGTTTAAAGTAAGATTATATACACTAAGTGTTTTAATATACTGTCAAACTTCTCAGTTATATCATTTGTATCTGTTCACCAACACATAACGGCAAAAATTCTGACAACACTTGAAGGCATCTTAGGATAAATTGATGGCCGATACTAAATACCAGTGGTGGAATAAGTACTCCGAGTAAAGGTATCAATACTACTGTGTAGAAATACTCACGTAAAAGTCTTGCGTACAAAATCGTACTCAAGTAAAGCACAAAAGTAAGTACCGAAAGAAATGTATTATTCAGAATTGATATAGTCTATGATATATATTATAATAATGAATTAGGCTATAATTATCGATGCATTAATGTGTATATCCCTTTCTTGTTGCAGCTGGTAAAGGTGGAGCTCATTTTAATAACTGTATATACTGATAGGTCGCTTAACTTATAATACTATAGCTATACTATATCATATCATTAGTTGATTTATATTTTGTATTAATCATCTAAATTTGCAGTAACTTGTAACAAAAACTATCAAATAAATGTAGTGGAGGAAAAAGTACAATATTTTCCTCTGAGATGTATTGTGTAGAAGTATAAAGTATCATAAAATGGAAATACTTAAGTAAAGTAAAAGGACCTCAAATAAGTACACTTGAGTAAATGTAAACTCTCCAGCACTGCAAAATAATGATGCTGGTCATAGTTTCCGTTATGGTATTTATCTGAGCCCTGCTTAATAGTGGTTAATAATGTATGGTTAGATGATCTACGACAGGTTTTGTTAACAATATGTAAAGAAATCAAACAAAAAGGAGAACAAAATTTAGCCTATTCACCTGAGCAGATAATTGATTGATAATTGTATTAGTTATTAAAATCCTTTTTAATGCTTGAACATTATATTTTCTCTGGTGCAAAGCATTCCCAAAACATGACACTATCGCCACGATATAAGAGGTTGGAGACGCCCTATCTTACACAAGTTATACTGTCCAAAAAAGCTCCCTGTAATGATTTATCTGGCCAGCCTATGTTGTTCCAGATTAAACTTTGGATCAAACTGCAGTCTGTTAGTTCTTTGATGATTTTAAGTATACGCATTAGCTTGACAGCCATTATGAGGAAAAGTCCCCACATTTCCAAAATCCCAGACTTTGTCTAATTGGACAGTGTATCCACAAAGACGCGTCAGCTTCTCAGGATGTATTTAATGTGCTCATGACTCCATTTTGATGATAAATGTCTTGACATGTGTCTATTGATTTGTGAAAGCAAAAATGCCTGACAGTTCACCAACTGTTTTAGGAATGTATTTATTAAAAAAATTACCTTAGAGGATTCGGTTTTCCACATGAGATCTTCTTGTCTGATTAAATTGTACAAGCACCAATGTATTGCAATTGTTTTTATCTCTCATGCTCAAAACAAAAAGCACCAGACCATCTTCACTGGGGAAATTTGTTCAAATGGAAAAACCTTCTGAGCATATAATTACTCAATTACATTACTTACTATTTAAAAGTACTTTACTTGAATATTTCTGTTTTATGTTACTTTATACTTCTAGTCCACTACATTTCTGAGGCAAACATTGTACTTTTTACTTCAGTAAATATTTCTGACAGCTTTAGTTACTTTTAAATTACAATTTATCATATCCTTCCTGTCCATTATAAACTATATATGTGTGTATATATATATATATATATATATATATATATATATATATATATATATATATATATATATTTGATGCTTGCGACAAACTAAAGGAGGACCTGTTCCTTAATGTTTTGAACATTCTCCTACTTCTTAAGATAAATAAACTACTGAAAACCCTCTTAGATCAGCTGGAAAATGCATCATCACAGCGTTGTAAACAGGGCTGTTTTTCTGAGCTCTTTTTAAAGATACTTGGTTCTCACAGATGCTACAAACATAGGATGATCTTATGGAATATGATGCATTCCTGTAGATTAAAATACCCAAAAGTATAACATGTACTGGCCACTTCATTAAAGTACACCTGTACAATGTAATCTGATGCACTCCACTATAGCAGACAATTCTACATTTACAAGCTTAATATTCTTTTGTTTTTGTTGACACCTCTCATGATGGGGTGGAAAACATTTCAGAAATACCTCTCAATATAATGCAGTCAAGTTTAACAGCACAGCAAACTACAACCTCAATAATAAACAGGTAGTTTTCTTTGTAAAGGCAGAATTTACAAGCTGTTATATTAGATCACATTAGATTGGCCAAGTGTACCTAATACGACTACAGGAGTACAATGCAACATGCATATTAATGCAGCAGTAATATTGATCTAGAAACATAATTTCTAATAGTAAAACACGGATAGGGAACATTTTTACTGCATAATGACTACTTTTGACTTTTTATTAAGTGTCAAAATGTGTTTATAACGCCTATATAGTTTTACTTGAGCTGAGCATTTTCTTAGTGTGGTATTAGTACGTTAACTAAGTAAAACATCCGAGTACTTCTCCCACCACTGAAAAAAGTACATGACGATAAGGAACAGAGACGAGGCACAGATTTCACTCAGGCAAAACGAAAGTCTCCTGTTTCCTGCCTCTAGTTGGGTCCTGTACAGCAGCCCGTGCGAGGCTGTCCTGGAGACCCCGCGCTGCCTGCACCTCTATCGTCTCGGGTGAGTTTGTTAGAAATGTAGAGATTTCTCTATTTATCCGAATAACTGTAACAAAGCTGCAATATTCGCGCACTACAGCAAAGCCACTAACTGCACAGCTATCGCGACCGAAACGCCACATTGTTGCACGGCCCGGCAAACATAGTCATTTTCCACCGAATTCCCAAGCATACCCCCTTCATCCAAGAGTATTCCAACATTTACTCATATTTTGCTTGGAAGCAGAGATAGATAGCTCGCTACGCAATTGCGTCTACACTTCTTAGCAAACAGTACTTTCACGTCTCGGTTAAATCGAGGTGCCGCTGTGCAATACTAATGTTAAAATTATGTCACTCGGTGGTTTGTTTTGAATGTCAAAGGCTCAAGCTAGCTGTGCGTCTGAATATTGTTGATAGCTGGGTTGGCTTAGCAGGCTAGCTAGCTAGGCTAACGAAATTCAACCCAGATGCATCAAAATGCTGGAAATAGAGACAAAACGGGGTTTTGAAATTAAACGTTTTATTAAATTAGAGTCTTAAGTCAGTCGCGTTGCTGTTAAACATTATGCAATGTTACGAATCGGCAAAATATGCATGCAAAAGCTCTTTGAAAACACCAGCTAGCATGTAGCAAGACGCTTGCAGTGTCTCCATTCATATCCTGCGCACTGGCTGCTCTGACCGAGTAATGGCTACGATCCGCTGCCTTTTTAGAGCGGCAACTGGGGATGCGTTCCCCTCATTACTGCGGTTATATGGACATTTTGTAGACTTGTTGTTTTGGTGTAACTAGAAGTACTACGGACAGTTGTTGACACTTGGTGTTAAATTAAGCGACAGCCCGTACTCTAAATCTTTTCAGGCTATGTGAAAACCGCGCGTTTTCAGTTTGTTGTCTATTGCCATCCTTTCTCGGTGTGTAGCAAACAACTGCTGCTTGATCTCTTGAGTTCATAACAGCAGGTTTGTTTATAATGGTTCTTGTTGAATCAATATATAAATCATGACTTGTGATCTGATGATGAAGATGAGTTTATGATAAAAAAAAGAGACTCTGTTTTCTTACAAGGATACCCTATATTTGAACATTAATAGGGGTTAATGTAGTTGCATAGTTGCCTCTTCCCTGGCCTTGTTCTCACAAGACTCAATGCAAGCTTCAGAGAAGTCTGACAGCAATACATGATGTAATATTTTGAGTCATTACTCACCATTTAAATGTGAAAAAAAAGTGTGCAGCAGTTTCAGTCTAAAGTGGTAAAGAGGGCAAACAACCAAAAATATGAATACAAATAATAAAGCAAAAAAATTAAATGTGGATGGGTTTGTAAAATATTTAGATGTACATAATTGGTTGTTGGGTTTGGGGGTCCCCCCTGAGAAAATGTTAAGTTTAAATTAAATTCAATTAAAAAGTTCACATTATATTATTGTTATTAGCACTTTGAGTTTTGTTTACACAAATGAAAAGTGCACCTATGAATACAATTTATTATTATTATTATTACACTATCTGTGTACATAAAGCTAGAGCAGATAATACATTAATTCAATTATGCTCTCCACATTGATTTTACATTGATTTGGCTTTGGTGCTGCACCTAGGCCTTAGACTGTTGGGGAAACCCTGGTAGATTTGTAGACAAGCCAAAATAACTACAGATTTCTATATTTGGTCTATGGTGGAATTTGTAAGAGCAATTAAACTAATTAGCCTAGTTCATAACAAAAGCAAGCTGAAATAGTCATGTAGCAACTGTGTATCCCACACAGTGGAAGAGTCATAAAGAAGCTTAATTGAAAGTTATTTTAAACATTTATTTAGTCTTCTTTAATTCGTTTTTTGTAGTTCTAGTACACTGAGTAGTTCAGTATCAACACAGAACAATCCATGCTGAAAATGTGTGAATATAATAGATGGATAGATAGATAGATACTTTATTCATCCGAGGGATGGGATAGGATATATATATATATATATATATATATATATATATAATATCATAATTCAATGGACTTTAAAACCTTTATTTTATTTTATCTTTAACAGTTGTCATGGATGATGAAGATGGCAGGTGCCTTCTAGATGTAATCTGGTAAGTCATTGCTGACACATTGCAAAGTTTTATATTTAACAAACCATTTGTCTTTCTTTCATTTTGTCTTGTACTGTGGTGAGTAACATTGTTTTCTCCTGCAGTGACCCAGAAGCTCTCAATGACTTTCTTCATGGATCTGAGACCCATGTGAGTATGAGAGAAAAAAGTAAACAAAAACACGTATTTTGGCTTGGTTTATAGCGATCTGGAAAATGGGTTTGTAATTGATGTGATGAGGAGTATTAGTTCTGAGCATTTTAGTTGGGGCTGGTATAACTTTGTACGCAAGTCAATTTCGGATTACACATCACCGCACCCTGAAACCCACGTCCCTCACTGCTTTCATTTATTCTTTTTTTTTTTTTTTACGGCTTTCTCTGCTTAATGGATGTCTTTGCTTTTTGATTGCACCATTTATGGTTTCAGCCTGCCTTCCCTTTTTATTAGGCTAATTCACAAAATGAGAAATGCTAATACTAACACTTCCCAACTCTGTTATTCCTATCATTTTGCCCCTCTGTCGCTTATCTTTTCACTGGTTCTTTACAATCTGGGTTCTCTGGACTGTTTTCTGTCCTTTCCTTGCCCTCCTCCTCTGTTGATGGTCTGTATGTTTCTCTGTCCTGGTGGCTTTTGCCTGCTGGTTTGGGTGCCTTTGGTTTCTGTCTGTCCTATCCTGGGTGGGTGTGTCTGTAGTTGGACACTGACGACCTATTGGATGGTTCGAGTGACCCCTCCAGCTCGTTCTTCTCTACCACTGGGGTGAGTAAAATCCCCCAAACCTCCTCCTTCTGTTTTCTATCCATCTTTGTAGCATGCATTTCCAAATACCCTCCCTTTCCACTAACATATCTACACTCTACAAGCTTTGATTTGCCGCAATGTTACAAGAGGTTTTTTTGGGGTTTTCATGTCTGCATTTCTGTGTCGACTCAGTTACACTCCTCACCATCACATCTAGCCATCAAATTCATCCATCACCTGGTTTCACTTCTTTCCTGATTTCCATTAAGGGCCATGTTCCAGAGGTCCAGCCTGCAGTCCAGCTGTCGGCCAATGAGCCGGCAGGCCTACCCAGAGTCAGTGTTGACCTGGACTTCCTGGAGGATGATGACATCTTGGGAGGATCCCCAGGTGGGGATGGTGGGAGCAATGGCATTGGGACAAATCACGAGCCATGTGACATCCTGCAGCAGAGCTTGGCTGAAGCCAACATCACAGAGCAAAGCTTACAAGAGGCAGAGGCTGAGTTGGACCTGGGCTCCTTTGGAATTCCAGGCCTTACACAGGTGGTACAGACACTACCTGATGCCAGCCTCTCTGGGGCGGGAGGCACTACTGTTGGTGTAGGCATAGGTGTTGGGGGAGCAGCAGCAATTTTCCCTGGGTCAGTCCCGAGCACCACTGCTACTCCTCCCAATGCCACAGCTGACATGCTGGGGTCAGTGCTTGCTCAGCAGGGCCTTCAACTCCAATCCCAGGTCATGAACAAGGCCATTAGCGTTCAGCCTTTTATGCAGCCTGTTGGCCTGGGAAACGTGACGCTACAACCCATTTCAAGTCTCCAAGCTCTTCCTAATGGGAGTCAGTCTGGACATTTGGGTATCGGACAGATTCAGGTTGTGGGTCAGCCTACAGTCATGACTATCAATCAGTCTGGGCAGCCAATCCTGGCTAAAGCCATGGGAGGTTACCAGCTGCACCAGTCTGGGCCAGAGGTATCAGGTGCTGGTTCTCAGGGGCTTGGAGGCTCCGGTGGTGGACTTCTGATCCAAGGCAACAAAGCTACTTTGGGATCTCCAGCTTTAAATGGACCGGCTGTTTGTGTCAGCAGCACAAACAGCAGCAGTGGAGTTACGATGACTGCTCCTGCTGGGCTTCTGGGCTTCGGCAGCACCACTCTAAGTTCAGGAATTGGACCCCAGACGCAAAATCAAGGCCAAATCATGCAGAACGTGATCATCCAGCGCACACCAACACCCATTCAGCCTAAACCCCCTCAGGGGGGAAACATCCAACCGAAACTGTTCAAACAGCAGCAGCAGCCACAGCCAGCCCCCCAACCCCTGCAAAACGATGCTCACAAGGCTCTAGGACTGCAGCAAATTCCAGTTTCTGCTGCTCAGAATGTAGCCTTCCTGACAGGGAAGCATGGCTCTAACGTTGTCCTGAGTACTCAAGCCACAACACAAGGCCCTCAGTTTCAACAAACCCTATTCAAGCAACAATCAGCACAACAATCTGGCAAGCCCCTCAGCGTACACCTGTTAAACCAACAAGGCAGCATCGTTATTCCCTCTCAGACAGTTCTGCAAGGGCAGAACCACCAGTTTCTCCTACCACAACTACAAGCAGGTGGGCAGATCCTAACCCAGCACCCTGGGGGGCACATCATAACTAGTCAGGGTCCTGGTGGACAGCTCATTGCAAACCAGATTTTAAGTGCAAACCACAACATAAACTTGGGTCAGATGTTGACTTCACAGGGCCATCCTGGGGCTGCCCACATCCTCTCTGGACCCATTCAGCTCCAGCCTGGCCAGATGGGCACACCCACCCTATTTCAGATGCCGGTCTCATTGGCTCAGAGTCAAGGCCAGACGCAGACCCATACTGTCTCAGGTCATGCCCAGACAGTCATACAGGGCATGCCAATCCAGAACTCCCTGACCATGCTCAGTCAGGTGGAGGGGCTGAGCCCCGCAGTTAGCCTTCAGCCAGCCCTGCAACCTCAGCCAGGTGGAGTCCCCATCAGTGCAGGAGCAGCAACCATGGCTCAAGGCCAGCCTGGAGAGTGTGTTACTGTGCTAGGTAGCTCCACAGACCAGGCTGCTCATCCCACTCAGCAGCACGCACCACAATCCTCTATCCTCTCCATGCAACCGGTTTCCTCTGTGTCCATGGCTACCACAATACCCTCCTCTTCTCCGTCCATGTCTGTGTCCACCTCTTCCCCTGTCACAGCGGTGGGGCTGGTCCCTCATCAGGCTCAGCACAGTCCAGGGAGGTTACTGTTCACCAACCAGGGCTCCAGTATGATCCTGAGCCAGGAGTCTCTGCAGATGTTCCTGCAACAGGTCAGTGTTCCACTCATTGCACGTTTGCTTTGTGTACAGTTAACATTGTCTTAAAAATAAATAAATAACATGCACGGAGTGATATCTTGGTCTGACTTCTTTGGTTTACTATTTTACTCCCCCTTCCCTCCAATCCCCTACCTCCCTCCCTCGTCCTGAAATGGTAAATGTACTCCTATCAGGAGCAGCACCACCAAACAGAAAATGAGTCTACCCCCTCTGTGGGTGTACCAGCGTCCGTAATCGTCAGCAGCAACAGCGTCACTGCTCCGGCCCCCGCTGTCCATGACAGCCAATTAACTGACTCATGGGTGGGTCAGAGCCACAGCCCTTCCCCCGGCCCCGCCCACATGGCAGCAGTGGTAAAGCAGGTAGAAATGCCCCTTTATGTTAAGCCCCACCCACTTGTTGCTGCTGCTGCCGCCACAATGTTAGGGTATCTTACCTTTCCCCGTCACTGCTCTGTACTTCTCTTCTGTATTAGTCATTGCTTCCATGGCTATCACAGTTACAATGTAGTTACTAAGCTCAAAAATTACTTGCTTGCCGCTTCTGTGTGTTTCTAACATCGCTTCGTTACCCGTAAAGGCATGATCATTCCATTTGTCCATATGTATTGTTTGTCAACCACTGAGCTGTTTCTATATTTAGCTGTATGCACCTCTATAGAATGTGGGACTGGCAATCAAGGGCCAGTTTTAAAAACATTTTTAATTTCGGTATGTTTTTCATCCATTCTAACGTATGTATTTTGTAACAATACAAACATCATGCTCATGCTTTTAACAGAAGAGCTACCAAGGTGCCAAGTGCAACTTGTTTACCGCTATACTAACACTCTGCTCCACCAGAATCAATCAACTCACCTTCGTCTGCTTCATTACTGTTCAATCACTCCACACCTCTCAACCATGCACTTATCATCATATCATCATTTAGACCCTCATGTGCTTACAGTGCCACTCCCCCTTGTAACCCTCAGTCTGACCAGTGTAATGACCCCCAAACGATAATTCATGCTCCCCTGACCCCAGTCCCTGAAGTCTTCCGATCACCTTCAACTTCTCCATCACAGGCCGGCAGATCTTGACTTCTTGCTTTTTGTAAACTGTTTTTTCCTTTTGTCTCGCCAAATGATCATTGCTCCCTTTTATGTGTAATTCTCCTCAAACACTAGGAACAAATCAGTGGGCTTCTACTACTTTTACTTCAGCAACTACTAGATTTTTAAGTCTAACACTTTGCTTTTGTATTGTTTGGTGTTGTTTTACCCACGTTTGTGTCGGGGTTGGGCGATAATTCTATCTTTTTGTATATTGATTTTCAGTGGAATTGTGATAATATTGATCATATGTTATAATTTTATTGTTAATTAACAATTTCAAGCAACGGATGATTAAACCTTAACGAGGCGTTTGTTTTACACGTCTGTAGGTTTGTCTAATGCATAACAGTGAAGGAACACTCATTGTATTAAACATAAAGTATTTTACATATAATCATACAAACATTTGCGTGATTATCTGATATAGCCATATCGCCCAGCCCTATTTCGTATCTAGTGTCAAATCTTGAACCATATTCTAGAATCTTATTTACTATATTATGTGTGCATGCAGAACTTTTAGTGTGTGTGATTTTTATGCTTGATTTCCTGATTTTCTTCTGTGCTAATAATATTGTTTGCATTCTTTAATCAAATAAGCATATCAGTATGTTCTGATCCCACTTCTTCAGGTACCCTCCAGTGGACATCAGCAATCCCTTAAGATCCAGGGCATGTCCCCCTCACCGGTCTTGACCACTCACGTCACAGCGCCCCCAGTGGCAGACAGCCCGCAGCCTTCCCAGTCTCCTCTCACTCTGAGCCAGCAGATCCAGTCACCACACCATCAACAGCAGTCGCGTCCTCCCTCTCAGCCTCCACCACAGTCTCTCACACCCTCCCGCTCATGCACACCCTCGTCTCACCCTCAGCTCTATATTGTCCATAACCAAATGGCAGAGTCCCCCCAACCAGCTCCACAAGGCCAGCTGCAGCAGACACAGCCCCAACAGACACACATTCAAGTTCAGCTTCAGCCTCAGCCACGACCGGCCTCTCAGCCTTCCCCTTATCAACAAGATATGCCTCCTTTGTCACAGTCACCTCCTCCTGCACAGCACCAGTTTACGGCTCTTCCTGTCAGCACGTCTGCCACTGTTGTAGTTAAAGCCCAGGTTCCCATCCAGGGCCTGACAGCAGAGCAGCAGCACCACCTGCAATTAATAGGAGCGCAAATTCAGACCCTGTCAGGCATCACGCAGCCCTCACCTCAGCAGAAACATCTGCTGGACAAGCTTCACCAGGTATGTTCCCAGTTCATCACAAACGTCTTGTGATGAAAAGTTGTTATAGAATGCATTCATTGAGAGGTCTGACCAGTGAAGTAATCTTGTGTATTTTGGCTTTACATACTGCTACTTTTTCACTCTCCTGTAGTTAATGTGTGCTGTAAAAATATGAGCTGGTTTGCAACATTTAGAACAACAGTTAGTGTGTAGCTTTTTTAACCGTAGAATGTAATTCATGCGATGCATACATGTGGTTGAAATGAGTTCATCCCATAAGTCACTACTTGCAATAAGAGAGTAGCTATACCAGCTAATGATTGCATTGGTGATCAACTTACCAAAACCAACCGGGAGTCGAGTCCGCTTCAGGAAACCAAACTGGTTCATCCAGAACCTCTCATGTTGAAAACGTGTAAATGTAAATTGTCCTGATGTGTTTTTCAGGTGCAGCAGAACATCCTGCTGCAGGCCAAGCAGTCTGCTCAGTCTCAGCCTCAAGCCACCACTCAGTTCAGCTCCCAGCAAGATGTGCCTGTTGATAAACTGGTGATTGCATCATCAGGCGGCACTGGTACACCTGCTCAGCTTCTGTCAGTGCTGCAGCCGACGTCGGTGCTCGTCAAAACTCCTGCTACAGGTTAGATACAATTTGCCACCAACAACTCAAAATGGCAGGACCCTGAACACACTTTGAAGTATTTTGATTTTGATTTCCTTTTGTTTTTAGCATCAAGTGACTTACAGGTATTCTCAGGAGCCCAAGGGCCAGCTGGAGCAATGGTGAATCAGATCACTATCACTCCTGCCAGCCTTACCCAGCCTGTACAGGTACCAATCAAGTCTCAAATCATTTTAGGCCCTGCATGGTGGTCATTGTGCATTGTGTGCTACATTTTCCCACCATGCAATAAATCATTTGCATATTGTTTTAAAAATGTGCGCATTCATGTATTTTGGCAGCGTCTAACCCTCCTTTTGATTTCCCCTACAGGTTCAGCCAAAGCCAGGGGTGATCAGCTCAGTTGGAGGGATTACTCTTGGGCAAGGTGGGATTCAGATACAGGTGTTAGGAACTAGTCTGACTCAAATGCCTGCTCCACAGCCCCCAGCTCCAGTACAAACTCAGGTAAAGGCCACTGCATGTCACTGCATGTTAGTGAGCTCCTGAAAGACTACCTCTAATATTTAAGCTTCAGCTTGAAGGTCTAATCTGTTTTTAATGTTTGTTTGCATCGCAGACAACAACAATGAAGATGCCTTTCAGTGCAGAGCCCAGCAAAGAAGCCAGGTTTGTGCCGCATGCATTTAAATGGCTTATTTCAACTGTCTCATAATGCTATTTTTGTAGTATTGTGTAGTAATAGTATTTCTTTATGCACACCTCACTGCAGGATGCTAGAACAGCTGAGGAAACAGCAGGGTTCAGTGCTTCACCCAAACTACAGTGCCCCTTTCCACTCTTTTGAGGACACTCTGCACAGCCTGCTGCCTTACCATCTCTACCAGGGAACTGCCAACTCTTCTGAAGACTATCAAAAAGGTAACACTCTCCCTAGCCTTAGTGCAGCCAATATACAGTGTTGTACCCTTTTCTTAACTTCCCAATCTTCACAAATATCCTGCACAGTTGATGATGAATTTGAGACGGTCTCCTGCCATCTGTTGAAAAGGACCCAGGCCATGCTGGATAAGTATCGCCACCTGCTCTTTGCAGAGTCAAAAGTAAGTTTATATACCAGCATTTTCACCATATGCCTTCTTGTTGTCTTCTTTGTCTTGAATTGATATTGAACTGATGGTT
Source organism: Cottoperca gobio (assembly GCF_900634415.1). Lineage (NCBI taxonomy): Eukaryota > Metazoa > Chordata > Actinopteri > Perciformes > Bovichtidae > Cottoperca > Cottoperca gobio. Next base: position 19,019,287 of record NC_041367.1, on the reverse strand, counting down.
TTTGGCATTTGAACCCGAGCAGAGACTGGGCCCCTCGGCAGAGATGGTGATGATTGACCGGATGTTCATTCAGGAGGAGAAGATTGCGTTGAGTCAGGACAGGATTTTGGCCAAGGAGAGACCAGGTATCCGCCACTGTTTGTGACCATACATAGTTTTGTGGTTGTCTTAATCTAAATTAAGTGCTAATAATATAATTCTATTTAATTGCAGAGGAGTTTGTGGCCAACGCGCGCATGTTGGAGAGTGCACTTTCATCCCAACAGAAATCATCTTCTGCTCAGCCCACATCAGTGAGTGGAGGTGTAGCTGCTGCTGTTCCTGCCCCAGCACCTGCAGCTCCTGCCCCAGCCCTTCTCCCAAACATTGCCCCAAACCCTGCTCCTGGCTCCGTCCCAGCTCCAGCCCCGGTTCCTGCTTCAGCTCCAGTTTCTGCTCCAACTCCGGCACCACCTCCCGCTCCCTCCGCATCTCCTTTCCCCCCTACCAAACTTGTAATAAAGCAGGGTGGAGGTGGAGCCTCTGTTTCCTGGTCCAGCAGCTGTTCCACACCTGCAGCAGGCAGGCTGGCCCAATCCACCGGCCAGAGCTCCTCTTTTGGTCGTGCCCAAACAGCATCGTCCTCTTTCTCCTCTTCGTCCTCTAACTCCCAAGCGGCCGATGATGACGACGCTCTCCCACAGAGAACCAGCAAACCGCCTATGAAGACCTACGAGGCTCGTAGGAGAATTGGATTGAAGCTGAAGATCAAGCAGGATCAAACGGGGTTCAGTAAGGTGGTCCACAACACTGCCTTAGACCCTGTGCACACACCTCAACCTCAGCAGAGCAGCCAGTCCATATCCCAGCCTCAGACTCAGCCCCAGTTCGAAGCTGCTGTACCGCACACAAAGTCCCTACCTTTATCAACTCCTCCTACTACAGTCATCAAAACTCAGTCCCCCGTATGCACTGCTTCTACTGCCTCATCGGTCACTACAGCAACCACTCAATGTGACCCCCCACTGAAAGGTAATGTTCCCCCTAATGCAGCCCCATCTTCCTCTACGTCTTCTTCTCATACTTGGTCGTTGTCCACTTCCTCCACCTCATCCTCCTCCTCCACTCAAATGAACGGGACATTAGACCACCAGGGTCGGGTCAAACACAATTCTGCCACAACTGCCACTCCCTCACAGACAACATGCCGTCTCCCCCTTCGAAAAACCTACCGGGAAAACATTAGTCCCCGGGTCAGACCTGGTGTCCCAGGGGGAGGAGACGAAAGTTTGTCCTACCCCAGACCCACGCCGTCACCCCCGAGGCACGAGGCCTCATCTCCTCCCTCAGAGCGGACAGTTATAGCCAGTGTGAAGGTGGAGAAAAGAGGCAGGGAGGCCTCACACACTCACACAGAGTCGAGCCACGAAACGGGCCGTTTAGGGAGTGCAATGCAGGGGCTGGACGTAATGGACGAGGTGTTTAACCGTGGTATCAAAACCACACAACACCATCATCTCCCGCAGGTCCTAGACAGGGAGGCAGCAAAGGAGAGAGGGGAGGAGCACACAAACCTAGAGACAGATGTAAGTAAATACAAGAGGGCGAGTGGGAAAAATAGACATAGGGCAGGTGGGACATTCAGAATGGACCCGCATGCCCCTGGGCCTCCCTCTCCCGAGTCCTCCTTCACACGAGACTCTTTGCTCCCTGCCAAGCGCTGCAAGTCGGACTCCCCCGACATGGACAACGCCAGCTTCTCCAGCGGTAGCCCTCCGGATGACTCTCTGAACGAGCACCTGCAGTGTGCCATCGACAGCATCCTGAACCTGCAGCAAGAGCCCTCTGCCCGCAGTAAAGGGAGCAGCAGCAGGTCACACCAAAGCCAGCGCCCAGGGGGCTCGGCAGCCTCATCCCACAGACCCTCAGTACCACCCTCCTCTTCTGCGTCATCGTCCTCCTCCTTGGCCCAGCACCCTCAGGTCGGTGGCCGTGGCCACAATGGCAGTCTGGTGCCCCAGACTCAAAGCAGATAACAGGCCCTCAGCCCCAGGCCAGACTGACATGGGGGAACTAAGAGACAGATTTGGAGGCAGGGGAAACAGGGCACTGTGCAAACAGTATCACTGTACTACTCTGCCAAGCTGTGTTGGCTCTGTTTGTCCATTTGAATTGTCCAGAAATGTCTTTGTCATTTACAGCCTGAGGTAGACCCGTGGGAGAATAAGTGAGAGTGTGGTCAAAGTTAAAAATGTTCTCTATGAATTGCAGACTTAAAGATGCCTGGCATTTTGTACGCGTTCTCTCAGCTCTCAAGCTCGAGTAACAAGATGAAATTGTCACAGGATGATTTTTCTCTTTTTCTTTCTTCCCTTTTACACTTCTGATCTTTTCTTTTTCTCTTTCTCATTGAGTTTTTATACATTCCTTTCATGTGGCCTGAGCACCAGTCTCTCATCCACAGCGGCTCCTCTCCTTGTTTAAATACTGTCTCAATGAGCATCAGGCGGCTCACTGAGAGTTCAGAAGTCAACAACTCTTTTTACCTTTGCTACCTGCAGCTGAGAGACAGAAAAGAATACAAGTAGGTTCATACTGCAAAACGTAGTACATACAGTATCTTCCCTTACCAACCAAAGGTGATTCTCTTATCAGAAGGATAAAGCTGCCCTACAGATGCAGCCCATGCTAAATTGATACAGTCCACCTCTTTATCAAGAATACATTTTCTTAAACCCAAAGGCTCAGATAGCTCAGATCCTCACAAGGCAGCTACTCTTGGTCCAGAAAAATCAATTAGCTTCAACCTCCCTTATGCCTGCATTTCATATCGCATGCATTTTAAAGTGAATGTTGAGAAAATCATTTTGAAGAATTGTTTAAAAAGTAGTTTTCTTTTTTTTTACTTCTCTTGGGTACTGTAGTACTGTCAAGATGTTTATGAAATTCAGTTCTTTTCTGGTTCTGATGTCAGGTGATTTTCTGGGTTCTTGTTTTTAGACCACACACACACACACACACACACACCTGCCTCCCTGTTGCTTATAATGCCAGGTTAGGACTTTATGCATTTCTGTCAGCAGGGGGCAGGCCAGTTTTTACTGTTGATTTTCTGTTTTCTCAGCCAGTGTGTTTCATCTTTCTGCCACTGTATCCCTGCCTACAATCTGTTTTGTCTTTTTTAAGCCGGGTGGACAATTCAAACACAAACAGCACAAGCATTGAAGTGGAAAAAAAGGAACAATAATAATGTACAAAAAGACCGTAAGAGAATTTGAAGTATAGTATTACAGATTAATTTTGTATTGTATTTATTGTGTATAATGACACTTTTTAAAAAGAAATGTACATTTAGTAAAACTGTAAATTAAACCTTGCTTCTTTTATGAAACATTGCAGGTCCTCTAGTCATTTGTCCAGCTTCAGGGTGCATTCCTTTGGATGACTAATGATGACTGAGAAGTATTGTATGATGGTGGTGATGATGATGATGATGATGATGATGGTGGTGGTGGTGGTGACGGGGTGTGTTATCTATCAGTCAACCAGCAGGCGGTGCATGGAAATGGAAAAGTAGAGCTGGTTTGTGTGCTTCATCGCCTGGAGGGTTCACAGAGTTTGGGAGGAGCAAGAGACTGATGAGGGGAAAAACTGTCACATCTGTAAACGTATGAGATGTTACAGTAGGTCGAGTAGGAAATAAAAGCACGTAGCAGTTAGAGGTTACTGCTGGAGGGGTGCAGCATGAGGTTGTGCTTATCGGTCAAAGTGTACATGAGGACACTGAGGTTATGTCATGTTTAAAAGAAATAAAAGACTCCACCCAAATAATTTATTCACAACATCCCCCTCCCCTAGGTCCACGCCCTCTGACCACAGCGCCGCTCATCCCTGCCCTGAGCATAGTGTTAGTGCTGCCCACAGTGTTGCCAGGCATCCCTGGAAGAGGAGGTGCATTAAACTTGGAGAAGCAAGCAACGGGAGGGAGAACATTTTGCCTCTGTGTGGTGCGCCTGTGTGTCCTACTTTGCCCTGTGCTCATTCAGCAAGCAGAGTAAGGAACCTTGCCAGATCTGGAGCTCATCTGAAATACATTAAAACCAGGAGAAGAACAATCCTCTGTAATCTAACTGCGTATACACTGCTCAGAGGGTTCCTATTCGCTGTCAGAGGTACACCCATACATGTAGCAGCAGCTCCTCCAAGAGACTGTTTTTGTCTTCTCAAGTCAAAATATTTTCCAAACTCCAGAGGGCAAGACTGCAGAGAGAGAGATCAAGGCGCTTGAAGAAGTCAACTTTCTCCATAATAACTTGGTAAATACTATTTTTTTACTTTTAACATGGCTACAATGATCAGCTTGTATTTTAAGAAATGTATCCTGATTGTGACACAGTTGTGGAAAATTGAGAATTTAGCTGCGTAATGAATGAAAAGGGGAAACTTTCTAACTCTATTGTTTTTGAACAGCTTTTTCCATTTCTTCATTTGGATATTAAAGTATGACTCTCCTGATACTTGTTGCTCCTGCATGTTACATTTCTTGCTCTAAGTTCAAAACTGTTGCAATTGTGGTGCACAAACCCACAAGGCATTTTCCACCATCCTTAAACTTGATTCCAGAGCCTTAACCAAGCCTTTGATTGTAAAGCAACTCTTACTCACACAGCTCGGTTGGCACAGTACTTTTGTATGTAATGGCGGTCAAATCACATTTTAATGTCTCTCCTCTAATCTCCAGGGTTCGCCATTTTGACAAGAAGTTTTTCCACACTGGTCTTGGGACATGTTAGGACTGTGTTGCCTATACTCCTCAGGGCAGATTTAAAAAAAGAATCCTAGTTCAATAGGATTTGCAAGAGAGAAGCTCTCTACAGATGAGTGAACGTCCGCTGACACGTGTCTTACCTTTGTGTCAATCTTCTTCTAATGAGTTGTGCCTTCAGTTCCTAATCCAGTGCTTCTGTTTATGTAGATTGCAGTTAAAAAAGAAAAAGGTGACTTTCTATGTATAGACTACCCTATGAGATTCTTTTCCTTAAATGAACTAAGCCAAGCGCGTATTTCATGTTCCACTCAGAGGATCTGCACGAGATAAAGGAATGTCTTACTTCACTGTAATACAATGAGCTGTGCTTGTGCAAATCCTGATGCAGGGTTGGGTTTGCACATTTTCCAGCGTGAACTCCAACTTTCTCCAGGCATGTACTGACAATGCTTGGCAGACTCCTGGTGGGCTGAAGCTTACTCCAGATCCTTACTCTAGGTTGTGGCAGACTTTGATCACCAAGTGGAACTGGATTAACCTTGTTTTTTTTCTGTCCACATTACAGGGGCTAAACGTTATCAGTGTGGCGACAGTTATCAAGTTGTCAAAAGGGGAAGATCCAGACTTCAAACGAAACATCAGCCCTATCGTTCCTCTCGGCTTGTGTAGAGCAGGTTTCAAGGACAAGTTCACATAAATACAGGAAGCACCTGAAGCTTTCCTGAAGCCACAGGAAGGACAGCTCCAAACAACAGACACACTCGCACGCTGATTTTCCTAAGAAGCGCCCTATCATCTTGTTGGTAAATCAACATGTCACGCTGGGGGAGGAAAAATGTGAAGAAGACACCTGAGGTGATCCGCACTGTGACAGAAGGGCTCAAGTCCTTGTATCGTAAAAAGCTGCTGCCTCTGGAGGAGTACTATGGTTTCCATGACTTCCACTCTCTCAGTATGGAGGATGCAGACTTTGATAATAAGCCTATGGTGCTGGTGGTGGGACAGTACTCCACTGGAAAGACAACGTTCATAAAGTAAGACATCACAGCTCTGCATTAAACATTCCACTGTTACATTTTATGTGAGTAGTACTGAAATAGCCATATGTGTGATTGACAGGTATCTTCTGGAGCAGGATATTCCTGGGAGCAGAGTGGGACCTGAACCCACCACTGACAGCTTCACTGCAGTCATGCATGGGGAGGTGGAGGGTGTCATCCCTGGTAACGCACTTATCGTAGACCCCAACAAGCCTTTCCGCAAACTCAACCCTTTTGGAAACACCTTTCTCAACAGGTGAGAGCTGGGACTTTATTCACAGTGTAGGTCCAGTACACACAGTGTTGTGTAATGATTCCACAGAGGGAGCCAGATAGATATCCGCATGAAATGGACTCTGTGAGAAAACCCAAGGAAGGAGAGATAACAGAAGGTTTTTTAGCTCTATGGAATTTCAAGCTCTTGTGCCAAATTTCAGAGCGGGGAGGCGCATACCTTATTTGTGGAAAAATGGAGAAAGGGAGCGACATCACCCGAGAGGGTGATGAAAGCTAATGTACTCAGACAGGAACTGCAATGTACGCAAGTTCGAAGACGAGGTCAGAGGGCTCCACAGCCCCGTGGGGCAAAGACAAATACATGAAGTCACAGTCTTAGTGAGATTCATGGAACCTGTAAGAGCAAGCTTAACACTGACGTTCTTTCCCCTTCTCTGTTTACTGGGCTGCCAGAGTTTTGTGTATCGTTTTCCACTAAAGTAAACCAAGATTGAAGTCACATGTTTTACGATAAAGTGCTGTTAGTTGCTAGAAACACAGACATGCAGGCTAGAAGTGAACATACAGTCTTACTATTGATGGGGCTCTTCTGTAAAATGTCTGATGCCAGTTTTCCGGAGTCTCTCTCTCCCTCTGCAGGGTGTGTTTGTGAACGTATTTGCGTCTCTCTTTTTGCTTTGACTTCCTGTTCTGGGACTGGTGGGCTCGTTAAACTCATAAGCCGCAGGAAGTGGTGTTGTTGTTCTAAGCCACACATCGTTAGCGGGCCTTATTGTTTGATTCTGGCAGTAGTGGTCATTTTCCTTCAGGAAGCCCACAGCAATGAGAGGCCTGCTTGAACACAATGGCCTGCAGTGGGAGGGGTGGGGGTACTGAGAGGGCAGCTTCCAATCGGCTCCTAAGATCACATTGGCTTCTTTGATAGGAGTTAATCATTTTTCACGTGATTTAGATTATTTCCTTCTGCACTGGTTTTAAACTAAACTGACCTCTAATCTTAAGTCTTCTGGTTGTTTATATGTCCTGTCTGTTGATAAAAATACCAGGTTCCAGTGCGCCCAGATGCCCAACCAGGTCCTGGAGAGTATCAGCATTATTGACACACCGGGGATCCTGTCCGGTGCTAAGCAGAGAGTGAGCCGAGGTGAGAGGCTTTACAAAGGTGAGGAGAGGAAATATGGGGGGCCTGCAGAGATGCACAACCCTGAACGTCGGCTCACAAACTCATCTCCTTGGCACGCCTGGCTAACTCATGGGACCAGTTTACTGTGTCACAATAACACTTGGCATCGGGGCAAGAAAACATCTTAGCAGTACACTGAGCAGCCAAAAAAAAAAAATCATAATCGGGAACAGAGATGGTACAGACAAAAATTCTGTCAGCACATCTGCAGGAATGTACTGTTGAGAAATAACTATCATCATCATCATCTATTCATCCACGCTTTAAGTAACTCATTATTACTAAAGTCAATCTGCATGAGCAACTAACGAGTTTAAAGGGTTAGCGCATCCAAATTGTGAAAAACACATTTCCTCACTTACCACTGTTGGTATCTTGCAGATGGATGTGGTTTTATCTGCTGAGGTTGTGAAATATCCGTCTGTGAGGTTTCTACTTCCACCACCAATACAATGGAGGTGAATGGAATGCTGCTTGTGGGGTTCAAAGCTCTGCAAAATTAAAAATTCAGCATCAACATGTCCTTTCAGAAAAAGAGAGTTCCAGTTTCTCTGGATAATCCAAACTATTTCTTTGGAAAGCAGGAGTTCCAGCACAAGCTTCTCACAGTGAAGTTTGTGGGTTCTGGACAGTAACGGGGACAAAGATGACACTGTTCTGTGAGCAACACAAACAGTTGTCACATTGAAAGAAAATTCAAAGATGGATAACTTAAAACCTAGGAGGTTAAAAACATCTTTATGGCTATACCACAGGAGATAAGTGAGAAAAAGGGTTTTTCTGTGATTTGGGTGAACTGAACCTTTTTTAGTATGATCATCTTGATCACTCAAAAACATGAGGATTGGTTTGTTATACTTGTAAAGTGATCAGATATTTGACTTAAGTAAAAGTATACAATACCACAGCGTAGAAATACTCTGTTAAACGTAAAAGTCTTGTATTTAAAATCGTACTTAAATAAAAGTACAACAAAAATCTACTTAAAGTACAAAAGTAGTCATGCATTCAGAATAATACATATTATAATTAAAGTTAATTAATGTAACTACTTTATATACTGATGGGTGGCTTAATCTATAACAACATACCATATTGTACATGTTGATAATATTTTGTATTAATTGGAATGTTTAAAGTAACTAGTAACTAAAGTCAACCTCAAATAAATGGAGTAAAAAGTACAATATTTGCTTCTGAACTGTAGTGTAGTAAAAGTTTAAAGTAACATAAAATGAATATACTCAAGTACAAGTACCTCAAAATTGTATTTAAGTACAGTACTTGAGTAAATATACTTAGTTACTTTCCACCACTTGACTTGTAAACTGATAGTTTAAACGTTAATAGTCAAACGATTGTTTCTACAACGTGGACTCACACAGTGAAGCCCCGGTGTCTGAACGTACAGATACGGATTAGAGGTGTGAAGAGTTTGTGTCGGTGTCTACCTTTTCCCCTCTCCTGACCCTTTTTCGTTTAGTGCATACCGCTTAGATTTCTGAATATCTTAGTTATTCAACTCTTATCCATCCAAACAGGCTATGACTTCCCAGCTGTGCTGCGCTGGTTTGCGGAGCGTGTGGACCGCATCATCCTGCTCTTTGATGCCCATAAACTGGAGATCTCAGACGAGTTCTCCGAGGCCATCGGTGCCCTGAAAGGCAATGAGGACAAGCTGCGTGTGGTGCTCAACAAGGCCGACATGGTGGGCACCCAGCAGCTGATGAGAGTGTACGGTGCACTCATGTGGTCCCTGGGGAAGGTGTTTGGCACCCCGGAGGTTCTGCGCGTCTACATCGGCTCCTTCTGGTCAGAGCCACTGATGGTTACAGACAACCGGAAGCTGTTTGAGCTGGAAGAGGAGGATCTGTTCAATGACATCCAAAACCTTCCTCGCAATGCAGCTTTACGCAAGCTCAATGACCTGGTCAAGAGGGCGCGTCTGGTTAGGGTGGGTTTTATCGCCATGTCAACATGTGTTCACTAAATGATTACTAACAGGTTGACATTACAGCAGTCGTTAGGTGTTTTAAACCTTGGTACGTGTGTTATGTTTTCTTAATTCCAGGTCCATGCTCACATCATCAGCTATCTGAAGCAGGAGATGCCTTCCGTCTTCAGGAAGGACAATAAAAAGAAGAATCTGATCTACCAGCTGCCAGTGATTTTCTCTAAGATCCAGCTGCAGCACAACATTTCTGCTGGAGATTTCCCTGATTGTGCTAAAATGCAGGTTAGTCTGAGTCTATTTTTCCTCTTTGTTTCTTAATCTCTACTGGCCAAGTCTGGGAGAAAATTATGTTAAGACTTCTCTTCAACTACTAACAGGGTGGTGAAGGCCTAGTGGTCTAGTGGTACGCCTTCCAAACAAAACACTAGAAGGTCGGGAGTTCATTACCAGGCTGCCACCATTGTACCCCTGAGCAAGGTACTTAACCCTGAGTTGCTCCAGGGAGATTGTCCGTGTAGTTAGTTCACTGTAAGTCACTAGCGTCTGCTAAATGACCTGTAATGTAACAGTTCAGTTACATTTAAATCTACTCCCTAATGCCTATGTTCATCATTCTCTTTTTGAAGGAGCAACTGATGGTTCATGATTTCAACAAGTTCAAAAGCTTGAAGCCGAACCTGATGGCAGCCTTGGATGAGTTGCTCTCCTCTGATATTGCCAAACTGATGCCCCTCCTGCGGCAGGAGGAGCTGGAAGCAGGTGAGCAACTAGGCGTGCAGGGTGGAGCCTTCATAGGGAACCGTGCCGGACCGTTCGGAGAGGGCGACCCCTTTGCCCAGGAGAACGGAGAGGGCTGCGACGAGGAGGAAGACTGGGTGGTGACCAAAGACAAGCCCAAATATGATGAAATCTTCTATAACCTCGCTCCCAACGAGGGGAAACTGAGCGGCAACAAGGCGAAGGACTGGATGGAGAGCTCCCGCTTGCCCAACTCGGTCCTGGGTCGCATCTGGAAGCTGTCGGATGTGGACCACGATGGCATGCTGGATGATGAAGAATTTGCCCTGGCCAGCCACCTGATTGAGGTCAAGCTGGAAGGCCATGGTCTGCCCCCTGAGCTTCCCACACGTCTGATCCCGCCCTCCAAACGCAGGCAGAAGGGTTCTGATATATAGACAAAGTTCCCGGAGCTGAGAGAGACTCTTCTCTATTCGCTGTGCTACTGCTTGTATTTGCTCTTGTTTTCCCCCCAGACCCCAAGTCAAAATGTTTGTTTATACTGCGTTTAACTTTCCTCTTAAGACTGATTCTGGTCTTGCACAATGGAACACACTGTATTAAAGTGTAAGTCTTTGAGACAAAGGACGTACTGCAAAAGATTGTGTATTAAGAAGTCACACGGGTCTGGTTGCTTCCTCTTTTTGGCTTCTCAAAGTTAGCTTCTTATGATGAGCTTTAAAAATATATCTACTTGTGTTTGCAGAAGTAAATGCAGTATTCAGCATATATTTGACCGAGTACAGAGCTAAACCTTTCTGTATTAAATCCTTTAAGTGTAACATTCCCTCAGTGATTAGATTGGTGATAATTTGTAGGATTATGCCATTTATTTTCATGTCTGGTCATTCCAGCGAGGGTAACAAATACACATTTCTTAACAAAGACTTATATTGCTCAAATGATTTGTTTTTAGCATTTTCGACTCAAACCGTCAGCACAATTATATTAATAACGTGAATACGTTTCACTTTTGATGCTTTACATGCCACCATTTTGTGCATTAAACTTTATATATTATTTTTGTAATGTTGCTGTTTTGTATTTGCAGGAGTAAGAACTCAGTTGTATAAAAGAACATGACATGCTGAGATTAACCTTTGATTGATGTGTTGATATATTACTGACTACTGTACACAGCTCCACCAACTGTTCTTATGTTAACTATTATTGTAACCAAATAAAATTCCCTGACTGTGTTTTCTCTCTATAGCAACTCTTTTATAAGTAAAAGAAATGGACCAAGCTTAAAAGAGTTAGTAAGCGTTGAGTCATTGAACATGTCTACAATTAAAGTACATCATCCAGCACTCATGGTTCTGTGCATTTAGTTCGGCACTCTTTTAACAAGATTGTTTTTTCTATTTGGTCTCTCAGTGACGGACCAGATAAACAGTGAGTCACACTCTCGCCTGCCAGGTCCACATACCACCATTTTCCGAGGCTCTCCCCCTCTTAGTCCCACCATGTGAAGCCTTTTCTTTCTCACACACACACACACACACACACGGTTAAATGGTCCATCCCCCCTCATCCCTGTTAGTTCTACATTCACTCCCTCACTAGCATGCCTCTGAATGTTTTTGGTTTTATCCTGCGTACACTATGCGGTATAAGCACAAATATGTGTCCCGTGTAGAGCCCAGTGTGTGTGTGTGTGTGTGTGTTTTTCACATAAGGTTCGCAGAAGAAGGGGTGGTCTCCCTGCCTCCCTGCCTCCCTGTTCCACTCCTCCATGGAAAGAAATACAAATGAGAAACAGGCAGCAGTTCTTTCCTCCCTGCTCTCTGGCTTACAGTGACTCACATGTGAAGAATGTGGTGGGTTGGCCGAAGTTATTAATATCTCCTTTCCTAGGGTCTGCTAAGTTTCCTTAGGCGCATACACAGAATCTAGACACTGTACCTTTATGAAAGACTTTAACAACATCCCCCTATTTGGAGAATTCCTAAGCTAGACCTGCAGCACACCCCACCCTCTCCTGTGTGTTTAGGGGTGTGAGAGAGGCAGGTGAGGCAGTATAAGGTGACAACATTCAACTGAGATGTTCTTGTGAACAGTTTCTTCACTAGAAATTAACTTGTGCTGGCTTCTTGTGTATTTTCAAGTATACCAATGCCATTTTAAAGAGTAGAATAAGAAAATCCCCATAGCAGTTTGAACAATGCCCGCCTGTTAGATAATTAGGCTGTGCTGAGTCATAAACCATCTCAAACATGTTTACTAAAATCAAGCTACCACAGCGATGAGGTGAGACTTGCAGCTGGCCGCAGCAGAGGACCCCCTCAAACATCAGGAGTCCCCAACAATGAAGCTTACTCAACGAAACCGGGGTCTCCGTGTACGTCACTGTGTTTACGTGGGGAATTCCTCAGCAGCAAACCTACTATGGAAAAAAAACAAAAAACTGAGGTCACCATTTCTGGAGACGGGTGACATCTGGTGGATACAGGATTCCTAACAGCTGGAACTGTACACAACAGTGTTGAACTGTAGAGGGCAGGCTGGAGGCGTGCAGCTGGGTGCAGTAAAGCAGGTTCACAACCTTCTTCCTTAAAGGACCCCTTTTCTACCATTGGGTAAACTGAAGACCCCTGACAAACGTTAAATTACATATTTTCTGAATATATCAGATTATATTCAAAGCATAGCACAGCAGAACCACTGTTGTTGCAGAACAACTGATAAACTGTACAAGTAAAAAAAAATAGTTAACGCAGTAACTGCAGGAAGTTTGTGTAAAACAAGCAATTTTGAGCAGATTATTTCCTGTGAATATCAGGGATTAGTTTTTCCGTAATTTTTAATCCAATTCTCTGTCTGTATTATTTTCATTGTATCAATCATACATACTTTATATAAATTCAGTGGTTTCTTCTCACTATGTTTGTCTTTTGTTTAAAAAAATGTAACTGCGTATTTTTCTAATGCAGGACGTTTAGCAGAGGGAAGGCTCTGTGAATACAGCAGCTTGTGTTCAGGTCTTCATTAATAATTAGCAATCCAAACTTTAATAATAACAATCTCATTTACTTTTCTTCACATAAATGAATGAAATCCAGAGACATAGGCCAACTGTATATTTAAAAAAAAATAAGGTTTCACGCGCCTTAGAATCAAGAAGGCCTCACGACCCCCAGGTTGGGAACCCCTGCATTTAAGGATATGTTCAAAAATGTTCTCCTAGTCTGCACGTATGCACTACTGGTGGCTTTGATTGTTCCTCCCATCCATACTGGCCCTGAAGTGATACATGATGTGGGTCAAAATCCAAAGTACTTCTTTTGTGCAAAACAGTTAAACCGAAACTAAAAAGATGCTTCAGCTGAATTTAAGAATGCATTTATAATTCGCAGCTGGCCTGGATTTTGACCCGCCATCTTTTTTGGAGTTGCATTATGGAAGGGATCTTTTCATTACAAAGTGAACGTGCAACCAACAATTTTTAATTTACATATGGACACGGAAGTAGTGTATTAGGGAAGAAGGAAAATCGGAACCTATTGTTTTACCGCTTTTTAAAATCATGTTTTGAATTCACTTGTAAAATAGTGAATGGCTGATATAATGTGTCACAAATGAGTAAAGACAGTTACAGAGAACTTTGATTTTATTATTAATTCACAAAGTTAGCAAACCATGTTGAAAAGTTCAAGATATTTCCCATTTTTCTTGCCTATACATGGCATATTTTGCCCTGACTAAATAACTGACTCATATCTTAACATTTAGAAACACTGACGTAAGAAATATGCTAAATGTTATTCAAGACATGAAGGCAAATCCATCATATCCCTGTTAAGGAACACACAACATGTAGTATCAAAGGTTAAGTTATATCAGCGTATATAAAATATCTTTCGATTCAAATACCCATTCCACACATGGCTCATTAAGTCATGATGAAAGCACTCATCCCAGCTTCTCATCACACAGGTACATTTTATATTATGTAGACGAACAAGCATGTTCATTATTTTCACTACATTATTTCCTGTTTTCTGAAGCGCTTAGAAACTGAAATGGCTTTTGATGTCTTTGATCTGTTTCATCATGTCACCGATTTGCTGTCCCTGTTCTCTGAGGACATCCTGAACAACCTTCTTCTGGTGGACGTTGAGTGAGACAGTTGTCCTGTCTGCAGGCACATCTTTATCCACTTGTGTCTTCTGGTAGTCCATCTTCATGTTCACCTGTTTGATGCAGTTGTCCAGGTGTTTCAGTTGATCGCTGATGGTCTTCAGCTCCTTCTTCATATCCTTTTCACTGTTTGACAGTATCGGTAGTTGGCTTTGCAGGCTGCCCAGCACTTTTTTAACCCCGTTCATAATGGTTTCCTGCCGATACTTTGCATCTTCGTACTTATCAGCCAACCTCTCTGCTGCCTCTCTCAAACTCTTCCTCTCCTCCCTGCACAGAGTCAACTCTTCCAGCTGCTTGTTCTTCTGGCTTGTCAGGAGTTTTACCCTTCTCTGCAGCTCTTCACGGGCCATGTCCTGCTTGAGAATGTACTCTTCACGGAAGACCTGTGTGGCTCTGCTGAGGAGCTGCAGACACTCGGGAGGTGGAGGTGAAGTGTCCTTGTCCCCAGCCTTAAGTACGAGAGGGTTGGTGGAGCTACGTGCCAGGATGTTGCGGATGTGTTGCTCAAAAGAATCGTCGGCCAGCCCACGCAGAGGGGAGCTACCAGAGCCTGGACCTGGATGTGAACAGAGCAGGGGAGGGGAGGGAGGACGAATGGAGCTCAGCAGGGGCAACAGGATGCACTCGTAGGTGCTGGTGATGCAGATCATGGTGGCGCCCAAGGAGAGGTCAGACACAATCAAAAAGCCACGAACCGGAGCCGACTGACTAGTTAGGAGTGGTCTGGTACAAAGAATGTGCTCTACAATACAGCGCTTCTCAGCAGCCAGCTCCTGGAGATTGTTCTTATCCTCCTCACCTGACTGGAGGAACTTCTGCAGCTTGTTGACCCAGATCAGTCCCACACTGTGCACTCCTGCTTCGTGGGTGCAGTGATACCTGTGCTGGCACAGGGGGTCTCTGTGCAGTCTGATTGGGCAGGTGAAATCAAACTCTTGAGGCTCTTCATCCTCTGCTGTGGCGACTTTGAGGGTAAGCTCCAGCTCAACACACTCAAACACATAGAGAGCTGGCACTGCCTCTGTGCCTCGGATCCACTTCTCCACTGCCCCCGTCTCTTCCTCTTCTTCAGAGTCCAGCACCACACAGTGGTACAGCGTGCCCGTTTCTGTGGCGATAACCAGGATACTTGGCACACTTGGCAGGCAGAGAATGGCACAAGCATCATAGCCATAGTTATCTTCTGCTGCGGGATACATGGGGAGGGGTCCAGAGGGCTTAGTTAGACACACTCCATTTGCATGGCTCGTGTAGCTCACATAGGTCTCCCCATTTTCGTAGAGGATGTACAGAGGGTAGACCAGCTGGTCTTTGGAGCCCTTTCCAGACAGCTGCCGAAGTGGCGACGAAATCGGCCCGAAGTCAAACGCCACTGCTATCTCTCCGAGAGATGCAGCATAGGAGCGGACCGGACGATGGCTGCTACTGTCATCTTCCGACTGTGACACTGACAGGACTTTGGCCGGCGTCTGTGGCGACTTCAAGCCATAAAACCTGATGGCGTTGTCGGATGTGAGCAGCACCAGGTGGGGCTCGTCGGTTTCGCTGGGGTACCAAGCGGCCTGTCGCAGACTCACCGATGGCGAGCTGGTGAAGAAGCGCTCAGCCACCGGGATGGTCTTGCAGTTGATTTCGCTCCGTCCGCCCTCAAACTCGGACCTCTTGCCCCACCGCTGAGGAAGCTCCAGCACCGAGACGCCCCGCTGCCCAACAAGCGCGACGTGGTGCTGAGTTGGACTTACCAACACCTGGCACAGGTCGAAGAGAGGAGGGTTGATGCAGAGCAAGGTCTGATAGTTCCCGCTACTGCGACTCTCATCCGTGTTTAGCTGTCGCAAGTTGGTCGTGTAAAACACGCGGTCTGTGTCGTCCCAGACGAACAAGTCCCCACCCAAACAAAAGGTGAGGTTTTTAGCGATCCCTTTTTCATTTGAGCTAGGTTCCAAATCCAACTTCTCTCGTATTTTTTGGAAAAGAGTATGGTTTGGTAAGTCATTCAACCACCGCTCTGTGCCGAATGCCGCCATTGTGAACTGCCGTCTGTCTCACGGAAAAAAAGTCCATGGCAACAAGAGTTTACGACAGTCTTTTAACGTATTACGGTGGCCGGTGTCGTACATTTTGCAGAATCACCATGGCGTTGAAAGAAACTGCTGGGCTGTATGAGACACTCAAAACAGAGTGGAACAAGAAAAACCCAAGCCTGAGTAAATGTGGAGAACTTCTGAGCAAACTTAAGGTAGGGTCTCACATGTATTTGTCTGGTTTTTAAGTGTGTATGTGTCGAATCCGGAACACTGCTCGTTAGGAAGCGGTCGTGCTGTTAGCAAATGTAGCTAAGATGGCTAATTTAGGCTAGCTATGCTAATGTTGTGTGTTGAGTTTTCTATTCGCTAAACTCCAGACCTCCTACAATGATATTCCTTTTGGGACGATAACATTGAGTTTATATGTGTTAACTACATGTTAGTGTTTGGCTAATTAGCCAATTAAATGTGTTTTCTGTTACGAAAGGCAGGAAACAGTCTGTGTTGCTAACGTGAACGTATTGTTGGCTAAGTCATTGTCCAACTAGTTTTAACCTAGAACTGACAGCTGAAATCAACTTTTGAACGAAATATATTTGAGACGACATTCCGCTTTGTTGTTTTTCTAACGTTAGCGTTTTTCTTGTTGATTATTACGTTGCAACTCCTCTGTTGAAATTATATTGTTTAAGATGTTTTATTTAGCTGACATCACGTTTTAGGAAGGGCTGATGTGAAATAAATATCCAGATATTTTATTTTGGTAAAAATAGTAATACTACAGTGTAAAAATACTCTATTACAAGTAAGAGTAAAAGTACACCAATATTAGCATCAAAATATACTTTATTAACCAAAAGTAAAGGTACTCATTATGAAGAATGGCCCATTTGAGAAATGAATAACCTGAATCCGTAATGTTACTCGAAACTGAATCTGTTGAGTGGTAGTGAAGTAAAAAGTACAATATTAGCCTCCAAATTGTAGTGGAGTAGAAGGTAGCAACTCAAAATGATACTAAGTACACAACTTGAGTAAATGTATGTAGTTACATTTCACAGCTGATGAGAGATTAGTGTCCTCACTTTAGATTACCAGAAACAACAAAAGGATAATACAAGTGACACATTACATTTGACATTTAGTACTAAATGACACCAAACTTCTTTTTACAGGTTTCATTACTGGAGCTGAACTTCTTACCTACCACTGGGTCCGCGCTCACTAAGCAGCAGCTCATTTTAGCTCGTGAGTATATGTTACAGATCAACAGACAACATTGATATTGATCATGGATTAGAGATTGGTATAGTAGTAATTCAGTTATTCATAAGATCTCCCTAATCAAGACATGTTTGTGTCTGTGTTTCAGGTGATGTCCTTGAAATTGGAGCCTTGTGGAGTATCCTCAAGAAGGACATCCCATCCTTCGAGAGATACATGGCCCAGCTAAAATGTTACTACTTTGATTACAAGTAATGCCACGTTTTAATTTTTTAATGGGTAGTGGGTTTTTGCTACATAGTACTCACTGGGGTTTTCTAACATTTGTCTTTATTTACCTTTGTCATTAAGGGAGGAACTGCCGGAAGCTGCCTACATGCACCAGTTACTTGGACTGAACCTGCTCTTCCTGCTTTCACAGAACCGCGTGTCTGAGTTTCACACAGAACTTGAGAGACTGAGTGCACGAGATATTCAGACCAACGTATACATCAGACACCCAGTGTCCCTAGAGCAGGTGCTGCAATGTACCCCTAGACAGAATTTGATATTGCATTGTTGTTCTGCTTTGACCCGCTATCAAGGGTAACATTTTTATATTTGTGTGTCCAATTAGTAATTTTTACCCTCAAATCTATACTTTACATTAATGGTTGTGGGTTTGTTTAGTCAATTAGGGAGGAGCACCCAGAGGTTTATTGGCAGGTTTTGGTGTAGTGGTGCCCTCAAATGACTGAATTAATTCCCTCAAATTATCATTCTCACTCTATTACCGGTAATCATTATCTCCTCAACATTGTCAGTAAGTTGTAGTAAGAAATACAATATAGTTTCAGTACACCATGTTTATCTTTGGCTGACCAGGTTTGACTGCGATGTGCAGACGCACCTCTGTAATGTAAAATAAATGGTGAAAATCAGGTGATAGATGATGGTTTGTGGTCACCAAGATTTAATACAGTTTGATTTTGCCGTGAGATATATGGATCTACTATCTGTGATATGTTGTACTCGCAAATTATGAATTCAAAAGCACAAATGACTAATTAATTGACACACATTATAAAAGTAATGCAGGACTCAGTGGAATTCTCTTTTTACATATAATCAGAACCATGTGTCAATAATAACTTGATGATATTACCACTGTAATGTTTTATATCCTCTCTTGACTTTTTCAGTACTTGATGGAAGGAAGCTACAACAAGGTATTTCTTGCCAAAGGCAACATCCCTGCTGAGAGCTACACCTTTTTTATAGATATTCTGCTCGACACTATTCGGTAAGCATCCATATGGTAACCATGCCTATCATTTCTAAAATAGTTTAATTGATTCAGTCCTTTACGTGCACTTTATAACCAATTCTGTTTATTTTGGCTGTGAAATAAGTTTGTATGTTTTGGTCCCAATGATCTTGTGGTTTAAAAATGTTGCTGAAAAAATACAATGGCTGTGAAAAATACTGCCATGTCATCATTGGTTGACAGTTTAATAAAAACATTTATTTAGACACCTTCAGCATAGTTAGTTTCATTTGAGGAAGAATATCTCTTTAATTGTTTATTTTATTAAGCTTAATCTTTATTGTACCGTCAGCAGGGCTCAAAAAAGACCAGGTGATAAAATGACAAAGATATGTTCAACTAAAACTGACCTTTTTTATTTGCAGTGATGAGATCGCAGGCTGCATACAGAAAGCTTACGAGCAGATCCAGTTCAATGAAGCCACCCGTGTGCTTTTCTTCAGTTCCCCAAAAAAGATGACAGAGTATGCCAAGAAGGTATGTATAATTTAGTTTGGGAAGCCAATTTAAATTAGAATTTAAATTCAAATTCTAAGTAGTATACAGAGATTACGAGAAGAAAACATAAGATCGTGTCCACCAATATTCTCAGTTGTAGATGACTTATTGGAGTTTTATACAGTTGGTATTTACCTTGCTCTGGCAGATCCTGAAAACGCATGTCATTTTACAAATGTGATTTAATTGTTACAATAGCAAAAGCCTGTTATGGTTCTAAAATGAGGTCAAGCCTAATGCAGGACAGCATCTATTATTTGATCCAATAAGTAGTATTTAAATAAATCGAAAGTCTTTAAACAATTAATGTAAGCTGGAAAAAGCAGCATTGACTGAAACTACAGATAACTTGATGGTTTAACTTTCAGCTGTTCTTAAACAGGTTTTTCTTGTAATTTAAGGATTCTGATTCTTGCCTAGAACAAATCAAATTGCAAAACAGTCACAACTGATTGTTCCATCTCATTTCAGAGGGGATGGAGTTTGAGCCCAGATGGCTATTACTCTTTCACCAGTCAGCAGCAGCGGACAGAAGAGGTGACCATCCCCTCTACAGAGCTGGCACAACAGGTCATCGAATATGCACGACAGCTGGAAATGATTGTGTAATCCGCCCCCAGGAACACACTCAGACATGTACAAACACACTCAGAAACACATGCCGCTGATCCAGTGAACATCCAGTCAGCCCAAATGCAGTTTCCCTGAGTGATATGACTTCATTGATTTCCAGAGTGGTTGATTTGTTGCCCTGTCTACCTAAAGAAATAAAACATTTATTTTTCCCGTATTCGACTTATCTGCAGTTCTTCCTGTCTGGAAGTTTGCTTTCATTTTAAAGGATGGGGAACACAACTGAAAGTCTCACAGGTGTAATGCTACGGTTAATTATTGTATCCAAGATGCCATCTGTACAACATTAAAACTGACCTTTTTAAGATCTTATTCACAACTGGTGACCCTTGGGCCTCAGCTCTTTTACAAATACTAGAAAAGTCATTACAAACACCACCCTGTGACTTTGTCCGTCAGTGTCACACAAAACTATCATCTTTTCTCCCCCTGCAATTCAAGCAAACTCTTTTTTTGTATACAAAGTTAATTTTCTCCTTTAGTAAAGCTCACGGAAATGTATTGCCCTTGCCTTGTATCCTAGCAACTGACAGAATTTCCATTGAGTGTTTTCTAAATGGTAAAGCCTCTTCCTCCCTAGATGGTTTGTAATCCAGTTGATATTACAATGCAAATCTTTGTCTGCAATAAACAATTCAGAAAATAAACTTTTTGAGTGACTGTGTTTAAGTTTTTTTTATACTTCAACTAATCCATCTACAAAATTCAGGTTATTAACGTAAAGTATTTTGAATGTCTTCTGTCATTGATGAGAATCTTTCTCCTTCCTCCTCCGTCAGTCTCAGTGCTATGCAGGCTGCAAGTCTTGCTGTTATGATCCAAGCGGGCTCACACAGGTAGTTTGGGCATTCATAAAACCTGTGGAGGTGGTGGGCAAAGAAATGATACAAAACACAAGAGGTTGAGCTTATTTTCTTGGTTTAAGATCTTGTAAAACATACAAAATGCAGTTAATCAGATTTTACTTTAACATCGACTAAAACTGTAAACTGGCTTTAAGTGTAACATGTAGCTCACCACTTTTGGACGTTTTGTGGCAAGCCCATCCCCGGGTTATGTCGACAGTGCACTTTGTGGGAACAGGACGGATTCACTGTAAACGGATGCCAGCGACCTTCAGCACAAACCAAATCAGGAGCTACTACAGAGGTGATTGCTGGCTCATGTTTTTCTTTTTCAACCTGATTATTCTTCCCATTTATCTCTTCTTCCATATTCCCATTAATCTCTTCTTTCGCTGTGACACTTCCTGTATTCTTAGGTTGGTTTTGATATACTTCTTTGAGTTTGTGCTTTTTCTTTGACTTAACAGCAGTAGGTCCCTTAGGTTCATGCTGGACTCTGGTGCTTGTGTCTGGGCCTGCAGTTGGGTTATGAGTGACAGGATTATTTGGGACAACTGTAGGTATCTCTTCAACTACTGGGACCTGTAATGCTGGTGCATTCACCTTGACTTGGTGTATGCCAGTGTTCTCATTGGTGTCATTGTCAGCTTTGTTGGGTTGCAATATTTGGTGTGGCTTATTGTGTTTCTTGGTGGTGTTTTCTTCCATGGCAGTGCAGCCTTGCTGCTGTGAAGTCTCTTGCACAGTCTTGACAGTTTGTCCAGCTGTTTGCTGGGAGCGCTTTCTGTAAGCTCCTGACTGAGCCTTTATTTTCTTTGCTAGTTTCTGCGTTTGCCTAATTTTGGCAGTGTCAGTACAGCTGCTTTTGGATTTGGCACTGAAGCAATATTGATGGTCCACCGTTACATTGGTGACACTGTTCAGTGCATTTTCCTTATTGCTGACCTGAGTTTTTGGCTGACTTGACATTTGTCTTGAATTGCCGGGTGGCTCTGCAGGCATGGTGGCATGGACTTCAGCAACACCCAGTTTTGTGGTTGTGATTTGCTCTGCAATATTGTGAGCCTTTTCTGTTGCAAGCCAGGTCAAGTCTGTGTTTGATTTGTTCACATTAGAGAAAACAAAATCTGTTTCTGTCTTGCATATACGACGCACAGGTGCTTGCCTTTTAGAGGCAAGAAATTGAAAAATCGTATCTTGTTGTTCTTTACTCCCAAAGCTGGTGAAGTTGGCAGACACAAGTTCATATGTTACCAATTATATAGAGACTTGCAGTGCATATGGGTCTTAACAAGGTTGAGGACAACACTGAATTACGTTATATTGTTTAATATATAACATTAGCTTTTAATGCTTACTGTATAACATTTAATTATGCATAGTAAAAAGTCAACTCACCTGAATTTTACCTGAGGTGAGGCGTCTTGGACTGAGGCAGATGCTGTTTGTAGTGAAACTTCTGTGGTTTCCTTTGCTGCAGGATTCTGCTGTGACGGTAGGAAATGTCTATATTCCTTATGTTGAATAGGGCCAAACATCACCTGTCTGTTTTGTTGTTGCTGAAATTGCAGTAAGAGGGCATCTATCCGTTTGGGAGAACTGGTTTTATTATCCTTAGGTTTTGTTGGAGATGTGTGTTGTTGAGTCACTCTTACATCTGAGGCAAGATATGGGATATATTTGACTGGGTCAGCATCCTGTGAAATGTTCACAGCCTTGTTTTGAGGGGCATCAACAGCAGGAACTTGGTGCATCCTTGTGAGCATTGCTTCATTACCATGGCTGGATTCCATTTGATGACTGAAAAGTTGTGTATGGCCTTGTCCTTGAATAGTGTTGGCAGTGTTATTGAGGTTTCCAGGTAAATTGGTCTCCTTTTTAGAAGCTTCTTTTTTTAAGGTCCCATTTTTTATGTCCTTATTGTATGGATGCTTTTCCTTTAGTTTCATCTTTTTTGACTTTAAAATACCCATCCTTTTTTTATTCCACGTTCCTGCAAAATATATGTGTGATTTTATTTTTATTGTCAACAAATCCCACGAAAAAGACCCAACACACCAATGAACTGATCCTACTGACATATTTGGTCTGTCCAAAGCCTGACACACCTCTGCCACAGAGCTGTTATTAATGGTTTAAAAAAACAAATCAGCCACAGCATTGCACTGGCTGACATGTTCCTTTATTACCACAAACCACAGCCACTGTAGTTGATTTTTGAGGAAACGTCACAAATGCACTATTTACTCCTGTTTGAGTAATGGTTTCTAAAAACTACAGCGTCCAACTGTTCTAGGAAATGAGTAAAGGCATAGTCCCAGTCAGCAGGACGTGCTGCACTGCTATCAACGGTTAGTGTGTATAAACGTGTCTAACGAACGTTAGACTTCAGCGTTTCCTTTTCATTTCACTGCTTAAATGCTAACATTAACATTAAATAGTAATAGTGTTCTGTTACTCGCTTTAAAAACAACTTTTTTAGTTTTTGTTAGATGCTAAAGCCAGAGATAATACGGGTTACAGAAACATGCATTTCTAAAGTAACGTTAGCTAACGTAGACTAATTTAGGTAGGTGAGTTCTAACCATTTGCTGAAGTTAACCAACATTTACATTAATTTAACGTTGCCTAATTAGCACACTTAACTTGAGAACAGGCAGATATTGTGATTATCTAGTTATATAAGTTACGTTATTTAGGCAAACTAACCTTAGTGGTGGGTCAGCCGGTCTGCAGGGACGTTTATCAGATTAACAAACACGTTGTCAACATGTTTGTGCAGTAACGGTCGTCAGCTCTACCAAAACGTTCTACAAGCCGTTGCTAAATTAGGAAGTTCAATTAGTTACATCCGGGCAACGTAAGCAACTGCCCCAGAGACCGCAAACGCCTCACAGGTTTACTGCTTGGTTTTATGTCTACTTCATTAACTTAAGTGTGCCCCACATTACATTATATTGTAGGGCAGTGTCACAATCTAGTTTTGAGACCTTATTTGGTTAATATTGTGGTGTATATTTCTAAATTAGGGTTTGTTGAAGCAAAACGTTTGGTTTCTGGGTAACAGGAAATGTAATAAAGCTGCCATGTTGATTCTGATGTGTGCACTGTTTCTGATGGGAAATTGGAGGTAAGAGGGTAAATACAAATAACACAGAGTGCAAAAGATGCAGCCCCCCCTTCCCAACCATGTTATGTCCATGCTCACATAAAAATGTGTTATAGCCGACAGGTAAAGTTGACGTGCCTTACTGTTATCCAAAAAGTATTACATTACATGCATTACATTACTAAAAATTGTGAATATGACATCTATGATACGTGATTCTAAAAGTATATGTAATATATAATTTAGACATGCTGGTACAAACCTCTGTCAATTAAGTCAGCATAACATCTGTCAATTTATTTTTCATAATAAAATCGTTAGTGTCAACAAATCTGATGGGTCACAGATTAATCATCACGCTGTGCCCTCAATGACCCTTTTTGTAAAATAGCATCACCACCTATTGTGGAACCTAATTATTAATGAGTGTCATGATTTAATACTTGCGTTCATTTTGTAATTGTATTATTGGCTACCTATCATGTAATAATTTATCATGATTTTATAAATATATATTTGACTGCAGAAGTGATGACCACCCAAAGGTAACAATCATGTTATTAAGGCGCTGTCTATGGTACTGAAATAAAAGTGGCTTTATGTCCTCTAATTGATGGAAGGAGCCACGAGATTAACCAGTGAAACAACGCAATTACTTTACTGAACCAACAGGGTTCAATAAAGCAAAAGTGTACTATTTTCTAGATCAACGTCAGAGATGTTTTCTTCTTCTTCAGAGAATATGTGGCCTTTCTGAGGCTCTTGAGTGCAGGAAGGACAACCGGACCTGGATCTGGAGTTTTCCCGAGATGTAGCCATTATCAGTCAGATCTTTTTCAGGAACACAGTGATTAAAGGGACAGTGCAAGACAGCTCAACTTGTGTTCTTTTTACACTATATGCATCATATAGTTCAAACATTTGTCATGGTAAACAAAAACGGGCTCGTCCGGGATTTGAACCCGGGACCTCTCGCACCCTAAGCGAGAATCATACCCCTAGACCAACGAGCCATGCGTGCCCATATGTTTTAGCATTTGGTCTGTACCATTTAATAATTGCTGAAGTTTGAGCAGTTACTTTATACAACTTTTAACCCGTTACGCACCTAAAATAATATTTTGTGCTGCAGCTTATTCTAGCCTGTAAGCTACTGTTTACATTTACACTCGATTCCTGCTGCAAATGTGTGTAATTACTTAAATGTACAATGCAATATCAAGGTCGTAGATTTGTTTATTATTAAGCGACCACAAAGTAAAATACAATAGAGTTTTATTAAAATAAGAGAAGTGATTTCAGCAATGAACCCTAAACGTCGAAAATGCCGTTTCTTTATAAGGACGTGTCGCTGTCTATGGTGCTGAAGTCTTTGTCGGTGCCAGCACCAACGCAATGATCCTAATGGTACACTTGTTTTTGTTCTTTTACTGCTTATGGTGGTCAACTACATAATATACACGGTTGAGAATTGGATAAGCATAGGAACACAACAATAAGACAAACTTATACTTGTAATTTAAAAAAACAAAAGGACAAATCCATCAATATGTATTTTACCTATATATATTTTAAGTTTGTTCTATAGAATATGTTTGCCCCGTGATAATCAGAGGATCAACCGGAGGTCATTGATGGTTTACCCAGCTTTCATTGACCACCCACGTCACTGCATATATCAGCAAGTCAGTGCTTAATTTCAATAATTTTAAATCACATGGTTACACTGACAAACCCTGTGGCCCACCTAAATCCACGATGCTGTCAATGATTAGTGCGGATGTGTTGGCACAGGGCAGGTAGAGTGAGAGAGGGAATAAGCGAGGGAGTGATTTGGAGCGAGAGAGAGAGAGAGAGAGCGAGAGAGAGCGAGAGAGGGAGGGAGGGAGGGAGGGAGAGAGAGGGAGGATGCTGCCAGCGGAAAATGGCTGCTGCAACCTCAAGCCTATCCTGATACACCGAAACGACATCAAGGTGGAGAGAGAGAGAGCGAGAGGAAGAGAGAGAGGAAGAGAGAGAAAGATTAGGAAAATGAGAGCAGATAGAGAGAGAATGTGAGTGAGCCTGTGAGTGTTTCCTGAAAGGAGGATAAAAAGAGAGAGAGAGGAGACCCTGGGGTGGGCTGCTGCAAGCGGCGGGCAACACCGAGCCATGGAGGGCGAGTAAGTCCTTACATTTTCATTTTTAACATTGCACATATATATTCAGCCATCCGCCAAAAAACGGATAGAGAGAAACGCCACCGCCATCAATGTTACACCAATCCAGCATCATGCACTATTATCACAATCGGTGCTCTACAATTTAGCAGGCTGCCGAGAATAAAAACACCATTACGTAGTCTTGAATCAACAGCATACACCCCATTTCCGATATATCCATGCCAATATGTGATAAATGTTAAGCCACCTACATGTGGACCTGTGCTTTTAGGCGACTGGCACACAAGCTACACGCACAACATTACAAAAATAATAATAATAAAAACATATTAAACAAGGAACAGAAGCTGTGCAACAGTTCAGAACTAAATGCGTTGTTAGCGATTGGTAAAAACAGTCACGATATCTGTCAATGTGTAATATGTATGGGGGGGAAAAGGCGAAATATGGCGAGTTTGGGGCCAGCATCGCGTCATTCAAGACATGGCTACAGTGAAACGAGGGAGGGATGGAGGCGTTGTGATTTTTATCAACGTGTCTCGGGGTTTCATTATGATTTTTTAAAGCCAAACTTTATGAATGAAATGTGATTTTTTTTCTCACTCGCTCGCTCTCCCTCTTCCTCACCCCTCCTCTCCTCCTTCCCTTTTCTAATCGGCCCCCTCCCCCCATCTCTCGTTTCCTCTCCATCCTCTCACCCACTCGTTCCTTTTGCCTTCCCTTTTTCACACGCGATCGCGTTGTATTTAGGCCTTATACATCTTCCGGGCAAAATATCTATCGCACAGTGCCATGTCGAAGCCAGACTTGCTCTATCCCATTCATAAAAATATATATAACATAATATCGCGGTGTGTTAATGAGTGCGTGCAGCAGGGGCGGAATGGAGAAAAGGAGCGTCTGGGAAAATAATTGCAACACTTAACATTCAGTGTGATTTGAAAATAACAAAAAGACGCGGCTGTGCGCGCATTACAAGCACATGTCGAGCTGCGGTGCTGAATTATTCAGCCGATTGGCGAGGGCAGAGCTTATTTTTGAAAGAATGCCGGGGCCTCTCGTGGCGTATGGGTGCGTTCATTGATACATCTATCTGGGAAACACTCATTCTTCCTCCTCCCTCCTCCCATTTGACCATCTCTCTCCTCCTCAACGCTGGCTTGCTTTCTATCCATTTGCTCCATACTTCCTTTATTCTCAGTGCATGTAGCTTACAGTCAGCCAGTCACAGTTTTAATTCTCAATGTGCTCCTAAACAGCAGAAATGTTTAAATAACGCCGAACCACCAAATATTTCGTGATTTGTCATTTTTGTTTCCCGTCACCACATGCTAATTCTAAATCCGATTTACCTAAATCACGTGATCATACATTAGTAAAAACTGCCCTGACTGTTACTGTATGATTTGAGCTGTCATGTTGCAACGCCAGTAGTCATATAGCTGTCTTCTTTGTGTGAATGTCATCATGCAATCTTAGTTCAACAGAGTTGAAAACAGTTGCCTCAGCATCTTCTGAGAACTGCATTTTTGTATTATGGAAGTTCATCTTCTCTTTTTTTCTTAATTGAATGAATGTGCGTATCATTGAGTGCATGTTTGCGGGGTTTTGTGTGTCTGTGTATATCATAGCGTTGTTTAATCAGCCTGGGCCTCTGCTCACTCTCTTGGCTTCCCTGACAGTGTGCGTGTTCGTGCAGTGGTGATGACACGTGATGACTCCAGTGGCGGTTGGGTGCCCCTTGGAGGTGGCGGCCTCAGTCATGTGGTCATATGTAAAGGGCGGAGTCACGACGGCAGGGGGCGGAGAGAATACATCATACGTGGAGAACGGCTGCGAGACCGAGCAGTGAGTGTGTGCGTGTGTGTAATGGCTGTCACCACCTGAAGACTGTAAATTCATGTTATGTGAGGGCATGGTTTAAAGGAAAGGAGACATGCTGGCTGCTAAACTAACTTCCTGGGATTGCCATTTGTGTCTTTAGCCGGTGTTGGAGTGTGCAGTGCAAAGGGGTTTAGTGTACAACAAGGTGAACCCCATCTTCCATCACTGGAGAGTAGAAGATCGAAAGTTTGGCCTTACGTTCCAGAGTCCTGCCGATGCCATCTCCTTTGAGAAAGGGCTGCAGACAGTCATAGACAAGCTCGACAGAGGTACAGGAGTCACATGTTAAAACTTTCATCAGTTGTGTTCGAATAGGCTTTAGAGAGTATCTAACAGAGCCTAAATCCTCTCTAATCATGTTATCAAGGCTCCGACTCGCCCTCGTCCTCCACACCAGAAGAGGCCGACACCGAGGATGATGGACAAGCTGTGAGTATCAGAGCAATTTGTCGGTTGAGCATTTATTCTCTAAAACGGGGTTGTTTACGTTGCCTCTTGTCCCCCAATGCAGTGATTGGTGTTTCTGACATGTAGCCTTTGCCAGTCTCATACAGGAAGTGAGTCGTCATCCAACAGCAGAAAGGAGATGCTTCCCAAACCCATCACCATAGTGACAAGCGAGTCGTCGTCTACCTGCTTCGTGCTGTCGGAAGAGTTTAGTTTTGGATCCAGCCATGCTGTCACCACTCAGACGCCTGCTCAGGTAACACCTTCTGCTTCAAGTCCATCATTGGTACTTCTTTGTGATAACATGCGGCATCAAGGCACAGACACGTGTGGATGTCATTTTCAGTGGATTTCTCTGTATGTGTTCTGGTCACACTCTGGTCTGGTGAGCTCTACTGATGATAACTATAAAATAATAGTTGTTAAAAAGGGGTGTGGAAACCTACTTGGGTGCAAATTAGCAGGTATTTTAAAGGGGACACATTATGAAAAAGTGCTTGTGCTCATACATGTGGCTATCTGGAGTGCCTACTAACCCACAGACTTTGAAATAAGACAACCCAGTCTGTTGTTTTGTGAGCTGCCTTGGTCAGTAAACATTACAGGGGATTCAACAAGCCATTCAGATTTGGCTCCGCTTCCTATGATCATGCAGGCTCATTACAATATACCGACCCCCATCTGAGTATCACCACCAAAGGCTTGACAAGTACAGTACCTTTGCTTTTTTTCTAGAGCCAATCAGGGCAGACTGGGCTTTTTCTGGACGGGGACTTAAAGAGACAGTTAAAGAGACACAGAAAGAGTGTTTCAGAATACGGGTATATCCAGACAGACAATATGAGAAAAATTATGTGCTTTTATTTTTTTACATGAAAGCATGTGAACATGTTCTAGTACAAAACTCAAAATACATGATATGTCCCCTTTAAATTCATTATTAGACATTAGCAATAGAAAAAACATTGACTGGAACCTGGAAGGTTGACTTCCCTCTGTCTCCACCCAAGTCCACACTGTTTCTGACTCACTCTGTAACTCTATACCCTCTTTACAGATTCACACCAGGCCGGGACAGCTCTCACAGATGACGGCTGTGTTGAATCCGCCAACGCCTCCACCCCCGCCTCCTGCACCGCCTACTCCTCCTGTGGGTCCGGCAGCCTCATCACCTCTGTCCCCCCTCTCACCCACCATTTCTCTGCTGGAGGAGGGAGACCTGCGCAGTGTGGACCCTTGCAAAGATCTGTGGGGTTCTCGAGGTTATGAGGACTACCGACGGGCAGGGGCCACTAGGACTATGGTCGGGGGGCTGACCGGGGGTGTGGTTGTCGGTGGTGGAGGGAGTCTGCAGGACAAGTCAGAGCTGTGCGTGGTTCGCTTTGAGAAAGAGCTGGCAGGGGTGGGGACGGCAGGTTGCGACGTGACAGTGAGCCTGGACAGTAAAGCTGCCCAGCGGCTGTCCTCATCGTCACCCACCTGTATGTCCATGCCCAACGCCGTGTCAGGCGTTTCCTCACCTGCCGGCTCACCACAGGAAACGTGCAAAGGCTCGCCCTCTCCCTGCTGCATCCACACTTCATTGGCCACGCCCCGGTCACGGACTCGGAAGAGAGGAGGAGGGGCCAGCAGCAGCGGGGACCCTGGGGCAATCTCCCCCGACGACGACAGTCCATGTCCTCAGGCTTCATCTTCATGCTCATCACGCTGTGTGTACTGCCGCTCTGTTTTCAGCACTTCGGAGAACGGGCGGGGCCGCTGCAGAGACGCCCCAGACCCGGCCCTGCACTGCCTGCGCCAGTGGACCTGTGTGTGGTGCGCAGAGAGTCTGCTTTACCACTGCATGTCGGACTCTGAGGGAGAGTTCTGGGAGCCTTGCTCGTGTGAAGACTCGCGAGGGGGCCACCCACACCCCCTTTGCTGTGCCCGCTGGTTGGCCCTTCTGGCCCTGTCCCTCTTCGTGCCCTGCATGTGCTGCTACCTGCCTTTGCACGCCTGCCTGCGGTGTGGGGAGAGGTGTGGCTGCTGTGGGGGAAAGCACAAGGCGGTCCGATGAGGCCAGGCTAGGGGGTGGGGGTGGGGGGGTTTCCTGGACCGAGGAGGTTTGGGTATTCGGAGGAGAGAGCATCTGTAAGAACGCAGGAGGTGGAGTTTAGCGGTGGAACAGCGCTCTCAGTCGACCCAGACCTCTGACGTGGCCCTCCAAAGCCCCACGGCCTCCCACTGCATTCCGCTCTTTCTCTTTTCAACCTGAGGCCTTCCTCACTGGTCCTTGCCTGTTGAGGGTGCACTGCACTCAGATCAGGCTCTGTGGGAGTCATCTGGAGCCTTCATAATGGATTTACTGAGGGTTGGCTGATCTAGAATTAGCGTCAGAGACTTTATCACAGGAAGAGAGTGGCAGAGGCAACGATGATGTGTACACTGTTTCAAATGTCTGTTTGTTTTTTTTATTTAGAAAGAAAAACACAAAAAACTAAAGATGTTTATATATATGATTGTTATAATTTTAATTGGTATATTTTATTAAATGTAAAACATATTGACAGAATCCCCTGATGGCACACACTATCACGTATTCACAAACATGAGATCTTGGGGAAGTTATTTGTTTCATGTTGGCCTGTTTATCAGTCAGATGAACAGATGTCACCCTTTACCTCTAATTTTACCTCAGATGTTACTCAACCCTGGTTAAGAAATGAAAACGAGGAGGGGGGGAGAGAGGTTTTTGGGAGAGAGCACAAGTGTGTGCAGTCTTCAAGAAAGTATGAACATCTGAGACCACGAGTGTTGTCTTTCGGTTAACGTAGGAGACAACAGTGGAAGGAAAGTTAGCAAATGCAAAGGGACAATTAATGTTAAGGGAAGTTGCAATGACAACCACAAAGACTTAAAAGTCATAATGTGATTCATTATGGTCCTTTGTAAACAAACACAAGGTTATTTTTGTTTTCTAAAAAAAAGAAAATCAAGAATGTGTGTTGAACATTAAAACACGCTCACTTTACACATATTTTTTCATCTTTCCATGTATGTTCAATATTAATCATAGAGAGCATCACATCCCACCACTGTACTTGTTGAATCAGTCAAGGTGCTTACAACTGAGGCCTCTGAGCAAGTCTATTCTACCTAATGTACACAACGACCGTTCAGTCCCAACCCCAAAGAAAAACGAAACAGGACCCCACGCTAACCAATCTGTAGATGTGTCTAGGCC
This sequence comes from Cottoperca gobio, assembly GCF_900634415.1. Taxonomy (NCBI): domain Eukaryota; kingdom Metazoa; phylum Chordata; class Actinopteri; order Perciformes; family Bovichtidae; genus Cottoperca; species Cottoperca gobio. The sequence goes on along the minus strand of NC_041367.1, from coordinate 18,987,848 downwards.
TTTGAATGAGACGCCACCAAAAACATTAAGTGCAATGAACAATGTATTGAAAGACTATTTTTGTATCAGTCGCTCACGTTACGAAAAACAAAATTGAAAAGTGTTGGAACTAAATACTGTAGTGTGTTATTGTGTTCAATATCGAGCAGAAATTATAAATAGGAACACAAACTTGTCTTTGAGCAGCAGCACGTAGCTCACAGGTGTGACACTTAAATGTACGTGCTGTAGACCCTGTGATGAGAAAAGAGACACATTAACTTGAAAAAGACGAATGGCAGTAGGTCTTTGTTTGGGCACAGTGGCAGATGTGTTTGCTGAATGTTGCTTTAAGTATGAAGTCTAAAAAAGCTGCTATTTTAAGTCCTGTCCTAACCCTATTCTAACCTTCCCGCTGCCTCTTAGCAATCGATGAGGTGGTGTGGCGGAGTCAAACAATCCTTCAAGTTCTTATTCCACTCTAGGTGCTGAGGAAGGTTTTTGTAAGTTCATAGCTGGGCTTAAAGATAAATTCACCCCAGGGACATAAAGAAAAAAAAAAAGTTGCTGGTGACGTACCTTGCATTTCTGTGTCTATTTTGCTGATTGGTGGTATATTTTTCTACTTTCAGTGAATAACTGGCCACGCGTAGATTAAAAGATACAGGAGATTTTGTTAACAGAATGTTAAAGTAAAAATCTTAATATGTCAACGTGTTAAATGAATCAAAGAGCAACGGCCTGTTGTTCAGCCTCCCCACACCAGTGTTTAACAATCATGCAAGGTAACATAAACTATAGACGAGGTAGAGACACACGTAACTCGACAGAAATGTGCCTCTTGTTGACCGGAAAACTGAGGCTTTAATATCCCGTTAACTTGTTCTTGGTCTCTTCACCAACACGAAGAACCAACTGCTGAATGCAACAAGCTTACACCTGGTTTTCTCCGAGTAGTTGAAAAATGTCCAAAAAAATGTAAGAAATCTGTAAGCAAGGTAGAGTCATAGTTTGAGTAGGCAGGAGAAAGGAAAATGGGGAATGCTGAAAAATAAATTACAACAAATTATCTCAAAATAACTCATGAAATGCACTGAGCATCACAGAATGACGATATCCTAACAGTGTGAGAGAATCTGTGGGGGGATTTCTCTCTTTTAAATCCTTTAAAATTAAAGATGGGGATACATACAGTACACCGCCTGGAAGTCCTTGAATTATGGCAGAATGAACCTTTCAGAAACTTCACCAGATTATTTACATTTTAGGTTTAGCCAAGAACTTTTAATCCAAAGTGACTTAAAGTGAGTGAGCAGGCAGTAAGTAGAGGTTCAGAGTCAGGACACACAACTGCTGATGAACACGACCCTTGACCTCTCAGTTATGGGACGGTCATCACTACTAGGCCAGCCTGCCAACAATGTTGGTCCACTTAAAAACAAAAAAAGACATGCTGTCACAATGGCAGGAAACACTAACTCAGTCACTAGACTGCCATTCCCTGATCCTAAATTAACCCTTCGTCCCACACACACACACACACACACACACAAACAATGGTGCAGATATACAGAACTAGTAAAGCCATTGCACACAGTTTGCTACTTCTGGTTCAGAAATGGTGTTAGAGTACAGTACTGACAGTCATGCGGTCACAATTGCAGGCCCCATTCTTACATCTTAATAAATGTGCCTTTTGATTTGAGTGATCAATAACTTATGATTTCTAAGTAACTGTGTTAAGTACTATTTACTTTTTTGGGTTATTGATTTCTGCCAATGTGCATATTTTCAAATGTACGTATTTATTAGTTTCAAAGTAATTAATGAGATATTACCTGTTTATTTATTTATTGAGATATTTATTCTGATTCTTTATTTTTTTGAGACAGGTTTTTATCTTCCGTGCTGTCTTACTTCTGACTTTGTGCCAATGTGCTGCTTTGAGGTGTTACATATCGTGGGTTTGTATCATTATTAAACCCTCACTCTATATTTTAAAATCAGCGTCTACTTCTCTCTCTTTCACGTGTGCATGTCATTAACTCAATATGCCTTTTCCCAAACTGGATGAATAATAATTATTGCACAATGCTATCTAAGGAACAACAACAACCTATGGATGTGTTCTTTTGTTTCCAGCCTTTGAATATGTTTAAATGTTTAGTATTTGTATGTAGTTCAAATTAGATTTCACAATATGGATATCTCCGATTGGAACAGAACTATGGAGAGGGCTACAGCAAATACACCCAGAGGCCATTAGAGGGAAGTAATAGCACTTTAATAAACTTCCTGGAATACAAAAGGGAAGAAGAACAGTGACACAAATGTAACAACTTCAATCTATAAACTCAAATCTGTCCAGGACAGAACAGACACAAGTTGTGATTAGTTGTTGTCCTTTCGATGCTGTGGTCAGTTACTTGGCAGAATACATGTGCTGCCTTTTATGTTTGAGGATCTCAGTGGAGGTGAGGGTCAGGTCTTCATTACAGACGTCACAGTGATAAACTCTGGTAAGACTGGACATAGAGGAGGAGGCTGCCTTTCCACCTTCTGGCTCTGAAAACAACAACACATAACCAACAATTAGTCTCAAATCATTCATCTCTTAACAAGTCAGCTGGTGCATGTCTTCAACTAATCTAATACCTACAGATACCTCAAAATAAATAACATAAGAAATTCCTGACCTTCCTCTGGCTGCTGCTGTTCTCCTGCTGGCCTGCAGGAGGCCTCGTGCTGCATGCGTTCCAGTGGAGTCAGAGGCATGTAGAGGTCACAGTTAGGACAGGTCCAGAAAGAGCGTAAGCACTCACTGTAGAGATCCTTTGAGTCCTGCAAGTCACAAAGTAGAAACAAAGATCAATGAAGGCGGAATGACTTAATTCCAACATGATATATATTAATGTAGGATGAGAGAACTAGCTAGCATTTGTTTGTTATCTAGCTTTTTATTTTATTTTTTTATAATATAAAGTCATAAAAAGTCGTAGTATAGCATTCAATTATAGAATAGTATTTCTTAAAAAGACATAAAAAGGTCTTAGCAGTAAGTCATAAAAATGTGACTTTTGTTTTATTTCGTTTTTTTTAATGTTAACTTGGATTTAGTCAGGAACAGCATGTCCCCACATGACACCTTGATTTATATTCATACATTACAACACTACAGCAGTTTTCCAGCAGCTCTGTTGGAGCACTTTGGTTCATTTGGTCAGTTTTGTCCAGGCTTCCCTCTTTTAACAACTTTACACTCAGAAATAAATACCTGTGTAAGGTGACAAATAATGTGGGAAGGGACAATACAATATGCAAAAGTTCTGCAAAATGCTCTGTATATTCCCTAGATCCCTGGAAACAAATAAATGTCACCTACAGGGAAACAACCATGGTGTCTAAGATGAATGCATGTCGCTCACTAGCATCACCTAGAAAGATATGGCATTGCTGGCTCTATTTCATTGTGTGGGCGATTTAAAATTTGGTGATGCAAATAACATACTGACTAATCATTTTGACCTCTACAAATACAACATTTCCCACAAAATAAAACACAATGGGGCTTTCATATCCGAACATGGGACAATTTTGCTAGCAGTAATTTTCCATCTCTTTGTAACCATGGAAATCTGGACGAGCAGTACTTTAAGTGACAGACTCACAACCAGACAGTTGTAGTTGAAGAAGCCGGAGACACGCAGGCCTCCTTTAATTGGGTCCGGCTTGGCCTCGACTCCTGGAAACAATGGGTTTACATCTTTGGTGTGAGACGGCTCGGACTGAGACTGAGGGCCGATGTACAGGTTCTGAGTCTGGAAAGCTGTGAGTCGCCGCAGGCTGTAAGTGATCTGGGAGGGAGGTACAGAAAGAGTATATTAAATTAGATTGTTACATGGAAATTGATTATTAGCAATAACCCCTCGATATGCATCATCTTGCCATCAAGGGGGTCCTCAATGAGAATAATACAATATAAGCACAATTAGACAAAACGTTTCACCAAAAAACAAAATAAGATAATTAGACTAAAGAAATGTGACAAAAAACTAACAAAAAATAAAAAATCATGAGGTCATCCTCCAGTGGATTATTGATTCATAGATTATATGAAAGTAGTATTGTCAATAATATCAAATCATTATAGAGGTGTTATTATAGACAATAAGACCATTTTTAACAAGTGAATGAGCACTTGGAAAGTACAAATAAACAACACAAACATAATTATTAGTTGCATCTCGAGCATGTGTATGAGCTACTTATTGTTTTTGAGGTGCATCACACTGTAGCCACCACTGCATCAGTACCTCAGTGTAGAGCAGGAAGCGGACCAGACCTTCGCTCAGCTTCTCCAGGACTTTGCGGGACACCCTCTGGACTTCGGCCCCCGCCATTGTGCTCTGTCCCAGCTGGGCCAACAGGAGGCGCTCCCACTCAGCCCTGAGGGTGAGAGCGGTGGACAGCACCTTCAGGGCCTCATCCGGCTCCCTCAGCTCCAGCTCCAGCCAGCCGTCCACCACCAGACGTGTACAGTCAGCGTTACTGTCCACAGAGTTAGCAACCAGCAGCAGAGCCTAGTGAGCACATGCAGACACAGAGAATTAACACTGTGTGCTGGGAAATATGGAATATATCATGATACGCAAGATATGTTTCCCACAATGGTGTATTATTAAAGTGGTTTTGTAACACATTATAGTTTTTTCCTGTTATATAAATATGTTTGTTTGGTGGGTTATAAAAACATAAATGAAAACAAAATCCGGTGGTCAGCCATCAACAATAGCATTCCCAGTTTGCATCCGGCTGGGGACTTTTGTTGCATGCTATTCTCCTTCTCTCTGTCTGTTGTACGATAAACATCTTATCTGCATTTTCTGTCCATCTGTGTAACATACCCGTAACTTAAAAACACTGTTTTTCCCCATACAAATATATTATATTTTTCATTTATTACAGAAATGTCTAAAATAAATACATTTTCATCTGTGACAATTATTTTAAAACGGAAAACTCTATTAGCAAAGAGCAGAAAAACACAACCCAGTAATCCATATGTTACATGTATCAATACATGTTGCAATACTGAAGTTAACTGATAATGGATCACACTATTTTAATCTGTGTCCTACTTCTAGAACTGAGATAGGAGTTACTTCAACCCAAAAACTGGATCATGTATGTTTACCATGACTATGTCAGGTTACTTTAACATCATATAGAACTTTATCAGGGTTAATCCAAGAAGATAGACTACAAATAAAAACACCAGGGACCTCCCACATCTGGTACTAACTTGCAGTGCTGGAACACGCACGCAGTTGGACAAATATGGCTTGTTGGTCTCCAACAGAGTGACGAAGGCTAGCAGCTGGTGTCTGGTGCTGTCCCTCCTCTCAGGCCCTGCAAGCAGGAAACAGAGACAACGAGGGAGAGACAAATGAGACATGATGAGAGACAGGCACAATAAGAAGAGTGAAAGGAAGAGACATAAGAGGACAAAACAAAAAAGACTTCAGAGGGCAAGGAATAGATGTTATATGGAGCAGTTTTGAGTGCATTACTTCCAATACTTTAGGTTAGCTGCAAACTTATGAGACCACTGCTGGGAAAAATGGCAGCCAATGTTCTTCAAGTGCAGAACGAGCAGGGAGCAATATTATCTTAGCAATTATCTTAGGAAATTTAAGAAACTTCATAAGAGAACAGATGTTTTCTTATTAAAAGATGTAAAAGTAACTTACAGAAAGACACACCTTTTGTTAGCAGCTGATTAATAATTCAGACATCAGAGATTCTTTAGATATCAAGTGTGAATTGTTAGTGGCCCGTGCAGATGGATTTAATAATAAGTTAGCATGGTTTATCTCCCAATATAAGTTAAAGGTGTGTTTTGTTCTTATGAGCAGTAAATGTGTATCATGACTTTGTCCGTTGTTATTGTTGTCCATTTTCTTTTCCCTTTGAAGAAATTGGAAATAAGCCTTCCCATTTGTTTTGTGTTATCCTGACTCACTGTTTTTTAAGTTTTGGCCTCACAGCACAGTTAAAAAAAAGTGAACTAATGTTACAACTAGTACTTTTAAGGAGGTTGTTATGAGGTTTACCCATTTCTCTGGTGGCATCCTCAGGCACTTGTAACACCTCGGGGTCGCTGGCAAACACGCTGGTGGGGTGGATCACTACTCCCTGCTTATTCCGTGTGTGAAACACCTAAACAATTTAAAATCACAAAGTGGAAGTGAAGTATTTCATTACTATAGAAACAATTGGTTTACTGACAGAAGTGTTTCCACTTTATTGTATTATTGAAACTTAAACTGGGGTGGGGGAAGGTGGAGGCCTGACCTGATCGGAGTCCTTGCGGGTGGAGTTGTGTTCATCGGGCAGTGCCAGCTGAGGAAAGAGGCCTCGGCAAAGCAGCAGCTTGAGCAAAGCCTGCTGGCGGGAGGACATGTCCTGACTGACGCTGGCCGCCTCCTGCAGCTCTGACACGTTGTGACGCAACTTGAACTTCACCTCCTGTTGCAGAGCGAAACAGCACGGCAGAGTGTAACCGTCTCAAACATACATAAGTCACAAACATATCCACCTCTGTAAAGAGGACTAGCCTTGGTACTATTCGTGTTATATGTTTTTCCCATTGTACAAAGATAATATGTCAATTCTAGTAGTTTATTGTTGCCACGACCCTAAAGGACCCGCCGGGTCTTTCTGCAAATTGCTGCAGGCAACTGGTCAAATCTGACACACTTGCCTCTATGATTTGAACATTTTAAGTTCTAACTTTTAAATATTGCAAGAATAATGGCAGATTAATTACATTTTTATTCAACTCTGCTTAGTGAAACATAAGTGTACCACAAAATAACACAAAAGAAAACGAGTGGACAGGGCTGAGTTGAGTGTTTTAGGGCCGTTTGTAGCAACCTTTTCCCATTCCCAATTCACCTTCATGTAGGTCACGCCTGTCACAATAATTCACTTAGTTGGACAATATATCGTCCCATAAATAATTGCGATAAACTACATTATTGTCACTTTAAGACCATCATGGCACTGATGATGATATAATAGCATAACACTGCAAGCACAACCTTTCAAAGAGCAATTTTATGATTGAATTCTTAAGAATACATAAACAGTGGAATTGGTATGTGAGAAAAGAAATACAAATATGCATGTAAAGACAACGTGCAATATCGAGGTCAGGGAAGATGATCGAGGTCATGTCCATATATCGTACGATATATTGAGACAAGCCTACCTGTATGTCCATGTTCTGTCCTGCTCCCTCCTTGTCCTTCTTGCCTCTGCCGGCTCCCTCTGCGTCGGATCCTGAGGAGAACTCGCCGTCCTGGCCCTCATCCAGCCTGAGGACTTTGCGTCTGCTGCTCTCCTGCTTCTCATGATCTCTCTTCAGCTGATGCAGCTTCTTCCTCTCTGTTAGCCTCTCCCTACGCTGCCCGCGGTCACCACCAGAGGGAGCGCTGCTCTGTGATTCCAGCAGGCCGTGGCTCCTCAGCAAGTCCTGTTAACCAGAGAGGAAGCTCATATTTTAAAATAGTTTTCACACATCAAAAAGTTGTCAAATGTTTTGTTTTTTTATGTTTGAACTACTGTGTCAAGAGCCTGCCTTGAACTGTCTGCGTAGATTGACCATCTCATATAGTCGCTGCTCCTCCAGGCCTCTCCTCCTGCACCACTTCCTTGAGCCCCCACCTCTCTCCCCCTTCACCTGTTGAACAGTTTTGTGTACAATGGAGAACGTCTTTTATCAAATCTGTTCATATCAAATAGCTACTGTCAAATAATGTTTCCATTACGGACCTCCACCCAGGCATTGAAGGTGTTGAGCAGGGTAAAGGGGTCCCCGTGGTTGCTCTGCAGGGGCTGGCGGGCAGTGGCACAGTCTGGGTTGTGCTGTGAGCTGCGCAGGAAGGGCGACTGAACACTGAGGGCTGCCGCCACCGTCAACACGGGATCCACCAGGTTAAACAAAGAGCCCAGCACCAGCATCTTCCCTGGATGAACACAACACACACTAACTCTAGCTTCTACTGTATATGCAGCACCTTCAAACTCCAGTGTGTCATTGACACATTTATTGTGATACTTTACTTCAAGTGAAACCAATGATGCCATTTAAACTTTAATGAACTGTTTACCACCGTATTGTGCTCTGTCAATCTTTTCATGGAGACATTTTAAAAAGAAGATAAAAAAACATAAGAATTTAAGAAAAAAGCGTGGTGTGGTGATTCTTACCTATGACCACATCCACAGGCAGTTGTGCCAACAAGGTACCAATAGAGGTCAGTTCAGCACGACTGTCTAGCGCCCCCTGCTCTTTCAGATAAGTAACTGCAGTCTGGATACTAGCAGTTGGAGGTGGATCAATGAAGACAAAAGAAAGTGGATCTCCAAGGCACATGCTCTTCATCTGCAGGAACAAAACTGCATAAATAAATCTAGAATTTAACTGTTGGCATTGAAAAATTGCTGTACTGCTTTCTATGGGATGTTGTTACCTGAAGAATGAGGGAGTCCAGAGCAACTCTGTGGATTTCAGGCACAGGATAAGGTGCGAAGGCATCATAGTCAGACTCGGCGTACAGGCGGTAGCACACTCCTGGACCTGTACGACCGGCTCGACCTTTCCTCTGCTCAGAGCTGGCTCGGCTGATCCAGAACTCCTGCAGACGTTGCATCTTCGCCTTGGGATCAAAACTCATTTCCTTTACCTTCCCTGTAAATAATAATAACAAAACAATCCATTTATATAGCTGTTATTCTACTTATAGGTCATGTATTGTTTCTTTTTGCACTTTTTCTTTTACTACTTAAATGCCTTTAAAGTTGGAAAACATCTTCTCCCACAAAATACAGATGACAAATCTTTGGGATCCTCACTAAGTTTAAAATGGAGAGATTTTAAACAAAGCTTGGCTGCACAAAATTAGATCTGTGAGGATGTACCTATTGGTAGGTCCAGCCAATTAAAAAAAGTGAATCCCCACGAGTGTACTACTAGTGCCATACCTGAGTCCACAACAAAGCGTACTCCATCTATTGTAACTGACGTCTCAGCTATATTGGTAGAGATGATGCACTTTCTGACCCCAGGAGGAGAAGTGTCAAACACCTGAAGAATGACATGATGGCAGAGAATTAGAACTGATGAACCATCGCTAACATATAACATTCAAATGTTGTATGTCCACTATAACGCAAAGGAAGGTGACGTGCCTTATCCTGCTGGACCAGTGAGAGGGTGCTGTGCAGCGGTAAGACGATCCAGCGACGTGTGTGTGTGGCATAAACCTGACAGGCCTCCTGGATGGTGGAGATCTCCGCCACGCCGCTAAGGAAGAGGAGCAGGTCGCCGCGCTCCTCGGGGGGGTAGCGCTGATCGATGCCCTGCAGGACACGCAGGTATGGTCGGGGATCTAGTTTCTCTAATCGCGAGGCCTGCTCATCAGGTGGAATGGGCTGGTATATCACCTTCGTACAAGAAACAGAAATGATCACTGTTATTTTTTTAAATATACAACAAATTCTCGAACCCTAAATACATTGAACATGTGACTTTTGGAACATAATTTCCTAATTGAATGCTTCAAATTTGTATTGCAGGCAGCAATATAAAATGTGGTATTAGAGACTAACTACCAGACTACCAAGAATACATTAAACTAACATATTTAAGTGTTTTTTGTCATTCTAACAGACAGTAATAAGTTATAATTTGGTCCTTTGTGGGTGTATGAAAAATCAAACCAAGTTGCTTCTTGCTTCAAGTAAAGAGCTTCACACTACATTTGTCTTTGAGCGCGGCTACATCAAGGCCTAGGAAACTAATCTCTTAAACTAAACATGCATCTCTCCAATGAGATGCAAGATCTCTGCTTACCTGTATAGGAAACAGCCGGCCTGGTACCTGAAGCACAGGAGCACTATTGAAATAGTCAGAGAACAGTTTGATGTTGATGGTGGCTGACATGAGGATGAGACGCAGGTCTGGGTGGTCAGCCAGCAGAGAGCGCAGGACCCCGAGGAGGAAGTCACAGTGGAGGTGTCTCTCATGGACCTCGTCCACGATCAACACCTGATACTGAGACAGTGTCTTGTCCTGCTGGATCTGTCGCAGCAGCAGCCCCTCCGTCAGGAACAGCAGTTTGGTGGACGGGGTCCGGGTGGTCTCAAATCGGATCTGGTACCCCACCTGAAAAACATGACAGCAATTTGTAAGCTTTTTATTTATGTTTTTTTATGTGTTTTTTGTTAATATAGTGCTGCAAACAAATTAGGAGGATATATTTGACTAAAGCTGTAAATAACAATTTGTTATTACTTTATATGTATGTTATCTTTGGTCGGTGATATCTTCAAATATCTTACTTGTTTGCTTACTTGCTTAGAATAGAAGAGGAAATGCTTTGTCTATGTTTTGCATGTGCAAAATCTGGTATTAAAAAACATTAAATCACACCCAGAGAGGACACATAGACTTAAAACACAATGGAAGCTGAATTAAAAAGAAGCCCCAGGTGCTCGATGGTGAGGGTGAATCAAGGTAAATAAATAGATATACAATTCTGCGTGCTGAGGAAGCAAGCCGGCTTTAAAAAGTGTCTGACCTTACTGATTAAGATAATGCAATGTATTTTCTACAGATGGTTATATTTGCACATGGGGAGCTGAATGTGGCGATTTAAAAAGGATTCAAAATATTGCCTAATTGCTTATTTACATGTTCGCCTAGAAGATGTTTCACAAGTCATCCAAGAGGTTTCATTAGTTCTATTGACGATGCAAAAACTCCCTTAAGTCCAGTACTTCTAGTATTCTATTGTTTTCAAAAAGGCTATGGTCTAGCTGGTGCTTCAACAAAAAGGTAAGAACTTGTATTTGATATTCCATGACAAACCTTTGAGCCGTACTGATTGAGACTCTCAAAGCTGACCCTCTTTGCGAGGGATATACATGCAATACGTCGAGGCTGAGTGCAGGCTATGTGGTTGAAGCCAGCTGAAAGCAAATACTGAGGCACTTGTGTGGATTTCCCACAGCCTGTGTCCCCTGCCACCACAACCACAGGGTTAAGCCGCACCAGCTCCACTATCCTGTCCCGGTACTGGAAGATGGGCAGGCTCTTCTGCTCCCGGCGAAGCTTGGCCAGCTTTCCAAAACTCTGTCTCTGGCTGAAGTCGAGGAAATGCAGGAGAGTCAGGCGGCAGTCTGAGATCTCATGACTGCCTGGACCTGAGGATCTCTGCCTTCCTCTGTGCTCGGACTTCCCCAGGCGCTCCTCGACATCCCTGGTGCACACAGACACATTAATCCTGTAGCGAGCATCATACTCTTTAGGGAGGCCAAGGTCTACCTTTCCGGTGCCAGTCTTTCTCCGGTCTTCTATGTCCTCTTTCGCTCCTGACTCAGACACGTCCTTCTTTATTTTAAACCTCTGGAAGCGATCAAAGAAAGTCCAGAACTCTTTGTGCTCCGTGCTGCCAGCCTGGATGTAGTCATGCCGGCGGAAAAAGATCTCGTCCACCTGGGCTCGGCACTGCGGGCTGTCCCAGTCCCAACTCCGGCTGTCTCTCCTCCGGTCTGAGTCCATTTTTACTGTAAATTGCACTAGTCGACTTCACCAACACCAAGATTATTCACTACTAATGAATGAAATTCATATGTTTACGGCTTTACATACACGTAGCAGTTTAATAAACATGTTAGATTTAAACTGGATGAAATACAGATATATATATCTCCATAATAAATGTTTTGAATCCATGTGTCTGAGACAGGCCGAGCATTGCTTTAAACTGCTATCTCTGAGATTATTGGAACATAATATTTCACGACTGTAAGAAAAATAATAACTGATGAATAAAAACAGGACAAATACAGCTTCACCTGCTGCGAAGACCAGGGGAACAATAATACGGCTGGACCGTTTCCGCTCTGCTCGCTGTTAAATATCTTCCGGGAAGGTTTAGATTCACTGATTATTTGTTCCGGGATGAAAAATCGTTGCCATCATCATCCCAAAGTAGAAACAGCAGTGTCGATAAGAAGATATACAATCAAAAGGATTTAAATATTCTCCTTTAATGTTTTACTGTAGAAAATATGAATACATTATATATATATTTTTTAAAGATAATAAAATATAAACATTTTATAGTTGCTCTTTTCAGAAAGCCCACTCTGTTTTACCCCTCACATTTAGTGTACATGGAATGTCCTAAACACAACTTTTTCTTTGTGTTTTCAAAGATACTTAGATGGAGACACGAATAAAACGCAAAAATAAAAACATCACAAAATCTAATTTGCATCTGGACACGAATGACACCCCAAAATGTCTCTAGTCAGCATGCCATATTCCTAACAA